>NW_027118755.1:740000-942500 GCF_036417845.1 Apteryx mantelli
GCAGGGGTGGGCGCGGGGCGGCGGTGGCGACTCTGGACATGCGCTGGGCCCTTCCCGTGGATTGCCCCAGCTGTGGCGGGCGCTGCCCGCCCCCTCCCTCCCTCCTCCCCAAGCCCCAGCAGCCGCCGCCGCCCCCCCCTCCACCCATCCGCGGGGGCTGGGGGTGCCCCGGCGTGCGCGTGGCTGCCGGCAACGAGGGGGGAGCCGGGGTCCCCGGGCCGGCACCCCCCCTCGGCTGGCGCCTAGCAGCTGACTTAGAACTGGTGCAGACCAGGGGAATCCAACTGTTTAATTAAAACAAAGCATCACAAAGGCCCGCGGCGGGTGTTGACGCCATGTGATTTCTGCGCAGTGCTCTGAATGTCAAAGTGAAGAAATTCAATGAAGCGCGGGTAAATGGCGGGAGTAACTATGACTCTCTTGATGCTGGTTCATCTGGTTATATCCCGAACCCCCGCAGTCATGTTGCACAGCCTAGTAAGATCATGGGTTGTCAACTTTGTTTCGGTGGCCACCCAGACGGGAAAAGTTCTCCCAGAAATTGTAAGGGCTCGCCCTTCGAGAATAACATCTGAGGAGGTGGTCCACCTTTCCCAAAATTTGACATTTTATAATTCGGACATGGCCGGTTGGGAAGGGACTTGTCCCGACCTGACCTGGGAGTGCATTAAAGATCTGCCAGAGGTTTATGAGGTCCTGGAACCCGTTGGATCACCTCCGATGACTGGAGCTGCAGAAGCACCACAGGAGGATGTGGTAGACGTGGAACCGGGATCTCCCTCCAGCCCTGCAATTTTACCAACTGATGCAGTAAGTCCCATCCTTGGTGCTGTGGGGGGAACGACTGATGTGGGAACACCAGTCGTGAAGATCCCCGATCAACACCCAGCACGTCCTTGCTGTGGCACCAGGATGGGGAAAGTCGCGGCTTTAATTGAACATCTTAGGAGGGCCCATGGCCGGCGACGAATTCTCTTTCAGTGCTCCCGATGTGGGAGGACGAATGTGAAACATCATAGCATTGCCTGCCACTTTCCGAAGTGCCAGGGAGCCCCAGAAATCCACAGTCAGGAGGAAGCCCCGGAGGAACCTGGAATGTGGCGTTGTGGGGAATGTGACCAGCAATTTAAGACCAAAAGCGGCATGTCTCAGCATAAGCGACTTATGCACCCACAAGCTAGGAATCTGGAGAGGATTGAAGCAGCTCGACCGAAGGGAAAGAGCCTGCGAGGAATGCATAGAAGCTGTTGGACGGAGGAAGAGACGGCTCTGCTGCTAGAGTTGGAGGAAAGGTTTAAGAATGAGCGCTTCATCAATAAACCGATCGGGGAGCATTTGCCCACAAAAACGGCGAAGCAGATCAGTGATAAAAGAAGACAGCTTGCAGCGGGTGCCAAGACAGCGGCAACGCCAAGAAGAGCTGCGATGGAGCGCGGTGGGGAGTCCCCGGTGGAGAAGGAAAGGAAGGAAGTGATAAGAATGGAATACAGGAAGGTTATGGCGGAGAAGGTACGAGTGGGTTCCCTGCCAGCAAGCCACATGACCGCATGTAGGAGGATCTTGGAGGATGGCGAGGATGCCCGGAGAGTCATCGAAGCGTCAGCAGTAGAGTGGTTGTCACAGCTGGCGGGGCAGATTGCCGTAGGAAAATTGAAACAACAGAGGAAGCACCAAGTGAAACCCGCACCGGTGAGGGAGGAGAAAAGGTAGATGAAGAACAGGGCGGTGAGAAGAGGGTTGTATCTCCAATACCAGAGGCTCTTTGAGATAGATCGCAAGAAGCTCGCTGGTATCATTTTGGATAACATCGAGGCACTGAAGTGCCCCCTTCCAATGAGCGAGCTATATGACTCGTTTCGGAGGAAGTGGGAGGAGGGATCCCCATTTGCTGGCTTGGGTGTTTTCCGGAGTGCTGGTGTGGCGGAAAATTCTGCATTCAAGAAGATGATCTCTCCAAAAGAGGTCTTGAAGAACATCGCGGAAATGAATAAGAACTCTGCTCCCGGACCAGACGGCCTCTCCCTGAGGGATGTTATTAAAAAGGACCCTCAGGGGAGCCAACTGGCTGAATTGTTCAATCTATGGCTGCTGGCTGGAAGGATCCCAGATGGGGTCAAAGAATGTAGAACGATTCTAATACCAAAATCCACGGATCCGAAAAAGATCGAGGACATTAATAACTGGCGGCCCATTACAATTGGGTCGGTAATCTTAAGATTGTTCTCACGGATCCTGACAGCACGACTACGGCGAGCCTGCCCGATTAACAGCCTCCAACGAGGGTTTATTTCAGCCCCAGGCTGTGCGGAAAATCTGAAACTCCTGCAAGTGCTTATACGGCACGCGAAGAAAGATCATAAGACGCTGGCGGTCATCTTCGTGGACCTGGCGAAAGCCTTTGATTCGGTCAGTCATCATCACATCCTCGAGGTCCTCCGACAGAAGGGCCTTGATGATCATATAATTGACATCATCGCCGATTCTTATAACAACTCTGCGACAAGGCTTGAGGTTGGGGAGTCCTGCTCGGAGAAGGTTAAGATCCTCACCGGGGTGAAGCAGGGAGATCCAATGTCCCCATTGTTGTTCAACCTAGCAGTAGATCCACTGCTATGTAGGTTGGAAGAGATCAAGGAAGGATTCAAATATGGTAACAGCTTGGTGTCATCATTGGCGTTTGCAGATGATCTGGTTCTGCTGGGTGACTCGTGGGAGGGCATGCAGAAGAGTTTGCAGGTGGTGGAAGAGTTTTGTCACGCTACAGGCTGCGGGTGCAAGCTGGAAAATGCCACGGGTTTTTGATAAGGCCCACAAAAGACTCTTATACTGTCAACAGTTGTGACCCATGGGAAATTGAAGGGGCTCAACTCCATCTAATTGAGCCCGGTAGCTCCAAGAAATATTTGGGCCTGGGAGTAGACCCTTGGGTCGGTCTCTCAAAGCTGGAGCTGAAGGAAAAGCTTGACACCTGGGTGAAGAACATCGGGGCAGCCCCATTAAAACCACTGCAGAAGGCAGAAATCTTGAAGAGGTATGCAGTCCCACGGGTGCTGTATGCAGCAGATCATGCGGGAGTAAACGCCTCATACCTCCAGGCCCTGGACCTTGCCATTAGATCGGCAGTGAAGAGCTGGCTTCACTTACCTCCCAGCACATGCGACGCCATCTTATATGCCAGCACAAGTGATGGCGGATTAGGAATTGCGCGGCTGGCGAACCAGATTCCAAATATACAGGCTCGCCGGTTACACCGAGTTGCCCAGTCCTCCGATAACATCACGAGGACCATTGTTCTCGAAGAGGGGATCCAGATGGAATACAACAAGGTCTGGATTGCCGCTGGAGGAAGGGCTGATAAGATTCCATCCATCGGAGAAGAACTCCCGATGGCAATTCCAGTTGTATTGGGAGGCGGCGAGGCTTCATCCGAATGGGAAATGTCATCACCCAGAGTCATCTATCCGGTTCCAAGCAAGTAGAGGAAAAGAGAATTAGAAAATTGGGCCAATCTAAGATCACAAGGCCGTGGTATAAAGAACTTTGAAAATGACAACATCAGTAATGGTTGGCTCGTTCATTACCGGGGTATTCCCCACAGGAAGCTATTAACAGCTATACAGCTGCATGCCAATGTCTATGCTACAAGGGAGTATTTGGCGCGGGGGCTGGGAGAAGGGATTATGAAGGGGTGCAGGCATTGTCCTGCGGAATGGGAAACTTGTTCTCACATTATTGGATACCGCCCGGCAGTTCAGGAGGCCCGAATTCGTAGACAACATCTTATGTGGAATGCTGGCTGAAGAGGCCAAGAGGCTGGGGTGGTTGGTTTATATGGAACCAAACCTCAGGGATAACAACAATGAACTCTTCAAGCCGGATTTGGTTGTAGTTAAGGAGAATCGGGCGAAAGTAGTGGATGTAACTGTTCGCTACGAAAGTGGGTTGTCATCTCTAGGTGACGCTGCGGCGGAGAAGGTCCGGAAATATCAACATCTGGAAGAACAAGTGAAGGAGATGACGAATGTGGAAGAGGTGGAGTTCCTGGGATTCCCGACTGGCGCTAGAGGGAAGTGGTATAAAGGCAACGAGAGTTTCCTCGCCAACCTTGGACTCTCCACTAGCCGCTTGAAGAGGACAGCGAGGCTCTTTTCACAAAGGGCGCTCCTGTCCTCCATGGATATCCTTCACATCTTTACGAGTAAAGGTAAGGATGCTTAATTTTTTTTTTTTAATTGGCATATATATATGTTGTGACTTTGTGTATACAAAGTCCTTCTTCGGAAGGCAACAGTAAAATTCTTCACACAGACGATGTGGGGCTTGCTCTGTCTTCTGTACCGTTGAATTTTGCTCTTGCCCGGCTCCCTTGTGGTTGAGCCAGGATAGTTGGGACGTGGGATCTAGTCCCCAGATGACGCTTCACCAAATTTGACTCGGGCGGACGGGCCGCCTACCAAGCCCAAATCGGAAAAGGTGCCATGGAGTGTTCCATGGTTCAATAATAGCCAAATGCCTCGTCATCTAATTAGTGACGCGCATGACTGGATGAACGAGATTCCCACTGTCCCTACCTACTATCCAGCGAAACCACAGCCAAGGGAACGGGCTTGGCGGAATCAGTGGGGAAAGAAGACCCTGTTGAGCTTGACTCTAGTCTGGCGCTGTGAAGAGACATGAGAGAGGCCCATTACCATTGGGTCGGTAATCCTAAGACTGTTCTCACAGATCCTGACAGCACGACTGCGACGAGCCTGCCCGATTAACAGCTGCCAAAGAGGGTTTATTTCAGCCCCAGGCTGTGCGGAAAACCTGAAGCTCCTGCAAGTGCTTATATGGCACGCGAAGAAAGACCATAAGACGCTGGCGGTCGTCTTCATGGACCTGGCGAAAGCCTTCGATTCGGTCAGTCATCATCACATCCTCGAGGTCCTCCGACAGAAAGGCATTGATGGTCATATAATTGACATTATCGCCGATTCATATAACAACTGTACGATGAGGCTTGAGGTTGGGGAGACCTGCTCGGAGAAGGTTAAGATCCTCACCGGGGTGAAGCAAGGAGATCCAATGTCCCCACTGCTGTTCAACCTAGCAGTAGATCCACTGTTATACAAGTTGGAAGAGATCAAGGAAGGATTCAAATATGGTAACAGCTTGGTATCATCATTGGTGTTCGCAGATGGTCTGGTTCTGCTGGGTGACTCGTGGGAGGGCATGCAGAAGAGTTTGCAGGTGGTGGAAGAGTTTTGTCATGCTACAGGGCTGAAGGTGCAAGCTGGAAAATGCCACGGGTTTTTGGTAAGGCCCACGAAAGACTCTTATACTGTTAACAACTGTGACCCATGGGAAATTGAAGGGGCTCAACTCCATCTAATTGAGCCCGGTAGCTCCGAGAAATATTTGGGCCTGGGAGTAGACCCTTGGGTCGGACTCTCGAAGCCGGAGCTGAAAGAAAAGCTTGACACCTGGGTGAAGAACATCGGGGCAGCCCCATTAAAGCCACTGCAGAAGGTAGAAATCTTGAAGAGGTATGCAGTCCCACGGGTGCTGTATGCAGCAGATCATGCGGGAGTAAACGCCTCATACCTCCAGGCCCTGGACCTCGCCATTAGATCGGCAGTGAAGAGCTGGCTTCACTTACCTCCCAGCACATGCGACACCATCTTATATGCCAGCACAAGTGATGGCGGATTAGGAATTGCGCGGCTGGCGAGCCAGATTCCAAATATACAGGCTCGCCGGTTACACCGAGTTGCCCAGTCCTCCAATAACATCACGAGGACCATTGTTCTCGAAGAGGGGATCCAGATGGAATACAACAAGGTCTGGATCGCCGCTGGAGGAAGGGCTGATAAGATTCCATCCATCGGAGAAGAACTCCCGATGACAATTCCAGTTGTATTGGGAAGCGGCGAGGCTTCATCCGAATGGGAAATGTCATCACCCAGGGCCATCTATCCTGTTCCTAGCAAGTGGAGGAAGAGAGAATTAGAAAACTGGGCCAATCTAAGATCACAAGGCCGTGGTATTAAGAACTTTGAAAATGACAACATCAGTAATGGTTGGCTCGTTCATTACCGGGGTATTCCCCACAGGAAGCTATTAACAGCAATACAGCTGCGTGCCAATGTCTATCCCACTAGGGAGTATTTGGCGCGGGGGCTGGGAGAAGGGGTTCCGAAGGGGTGCAGGCATTGTCCTGCGGAATGGGAAACTTGTTCTCACATTATTGGATACTGCCCGGCAGTTCAGGAGGCCCGAATTCGTAGACAACATCTTATGTGGAATGCTGACTGAACAGGCCAAGAGACTGGGGTGGTTGGTTTATATGGAACCAAACCTCAGGGATAACAACAATGAACTCTTCAAGCCGGATTTGGTTGTAGTTAAGGAGAATCAGGCGAAAGTAGTGGATGTAACCGTTCGCTACGAAAGTGGGTTGTCATCTCTAGGTGACGCTGCGGCGGAGAAAGTCTGGAAGTATCAACATCTGGAAGAACAAGTGAAGGAGATGACGAATGTGGGAGAGGTGGAGTTCCTGGGATTCCCGATTGGCGCTAGAGGGAAGTGGTATAAAGGCAACGAGAGTTTCCTTGCCGACCTTGGACTCTCCACTAGCCGCTTGAAGAGGACAGCAAGGGTCTTTTCACAAAGGGCGCTTCTGTCCTCCGTGGATATCCTTCACATCTTTACGAGTAAAGGTAAGGATGTTTAATTTTTTTTTTTTAATTGGCATATATATATGTTGTGACTTTGTGTATACAAAGTCCTTCTTCGGAAGGCAACAGTAAAATTCTTCACACAGACGACATGGGGCTTGCTCTGTCTTCTGTACTGCTGAATTTTGCTTTTGCCCGGCTCCCTTGTGGTTGAGCCTGGATAGTTGGGACATGGGATCTAGTCCCCAGATGACGCTTCACCAAATTGGACTTGGGCAGACGGGCCGCCTACCAAGCCCAAATCGGAAAAGGTGCCATGGAGTGTTCCATGGTTCAATAATAGCCAAATGCCTCGTCATCTAATTAGTGACGCGCATGACTGGATGAACGAGATTCCCACTGTCCCTACCTACTATCCAGCGAAACCACAGCCAAGGGAACGGGCTTGGCGGAATCAGTGGGGAAAGAAGACCCTGTTGAGCTTGACTCTAGTCTGGCGCTGTGAAGAGACATGAGAGAGGCCCATTACCATTGGGTCGGTAATCCTAAGACTGTTCTCACGGATCCTAACAGCACGACTGCGACGAGCCTGCCTGATTAACAGCTGCCAAAGAGGGTTTATTTCAGCCCCAGGCTGTGCGGAAAATCTGAAGCTCCTGCAAGTGCTTATACGGCACGCGAAGAAAGACCATAAGACGCTGGCGGTCGTCTTCGTGGACCTGGCGAAAGCCTTCGATTCGGTCAGTCATCATCACATCCTCGAGGTCCTCCGACAGAAAGGCATTGATGGTCATATAATTGACATTATCGCCGATTCATATAACAACTGTACGATGAGGCTTGAGGTTGGGGAGACCTGCTCGGAGAAGGTTAAGATCCTCACCGGGGTGAAGCAAGGAGATCCAATGTCCCCACTGCTGTTCAACCTAGCAGTAGATCCACTGCTATGTAGGTTGGAAGAGATCAAGGAAGGATTCAAATATGGTAACAGCTTGGTATCATCATTGGTGTTCGCAGATGGTCTGGTTCTGCTGGGTGACTCGTGGGAGGGCATGCAGAAGAGTTTGCAGGTGGTGGAAGAGTTTTGTCATGCTACAGGGCTGAAGGTGCAAGCTGGAAAATGCCACGGGTTTTTGGTAAGGCCCACGAAAGACTCTTATACTGTTAACAACTGTGACCCATGGGAAATTGAAGGGGCTCAACTCCATCTAATTGAGCCCGGTAGCTCCGAGAAATATTTGGGCCTGGGAGTAGACCCTTGGGTCGGACTCTCGAAGCCGGAGCTGAAAGAAAAGCTTGACACCTGGGTGAAGAACATCGGGGCAGCCCCATTAAAGCCACTGCAGAAGGTAGAAATCTTGAAGAGGTATGCAGTCCCACGGGTGCTGTATGCAGCAGATCATGCGGGAGTAAACGCCTCATACCTCCAGGCCCTGGACCTCGCCATTAGATCGGCAGTGAAGAGCTGGCTTCACTTACCTCCCAGCACATGCGACACCATCTTATATGCCAGCACAAGTGATGGCGGATTAGGAATTGCGCGGCTGGCGAGCCAGATTCCAAATATACAGGCTCGCCGGTTACACCGAGTTGCCCAGTCCTCCAATAACATCACGAGGACCATTGTTCTCGAAGAGGGGATCCAGATGGAATACAACAAGGTCTGGATCGCCGCTGGAGGAAGGGCTGATAAGATTCCATCCATCGGAGAAGAACTCCCGATGACAATTCCAGTTGTATTGGGAAGCGGCGAGGCTTCATCCGAATGGGAAATGTCATCACCCAGGGCCATCTATCCTGTTCCTAGCAAGTGGAGGAAGAGAGAATTAGAAAACTGGGCCAATCTAAGATCACAAGGCCGTGGTATTAAGAACTTTGAAAATGACAACATCAGTAATGGTTGGCTCGTTCATTACCGGGGTATTCCCCACAGGAAGCTATTAACAGCAATACAGCTGCGTGCCAATGTCTATCCCACTAGGGAGTATTTGGCGCGGGGGCTGGGAGAAGGGGTTCCGAAGGGGTGCAGGCATTGTCCTGCGGAATGGGAAACTTGTTCTCACATTATTGGATACTGCCCGGCAGTTCAGGAGGCCCGAATTCGTAGACAACATCTTATGTGGAATGCTGACTGAACAGGCCAAGAGACTGGGGTGGTTGGTTTATATGGAACCAAACCTCAGGGATAACAACAATGAACTCTTCAAGCCGGATTTGGTTGTAGTTAAGGAGAATCAGGCGAAAGTAGTGGATGTAACCGTTCGCTACGAAAGTGGTTTGTCATCTCTAGGTGACGCTGCGGCGGAGAAAGTCTGGAAGTATCAACATCTGGAAGAACAAGTGAAGGAGATGACGAATGTGGGAGAGGTGGAGTTCCTGGGATTCCCGATTGGCGCTAGAGGGAAGTGGTATAAAGGCAACGAGAGTTTCCTTGCCGACCTTGGACTCTCCACTAGCCGCTTGAAGAGGACAGCAAGGGTCTTTTCACAAAGGGCGCTTCTGTCCTCCGTGGATATCCTTCACATCTTTACGAGTAAAGGTAAGGATGTTTAATTTTTTTTTTTTAATTGGCATATATATATGTTGTGACTTTGTGTATACAAAGTCCTTCTTCGGAAGGCAACAGTAAAATTCTTCACACAGACGACATGGGGCTTGCTCTGTCTTCTGTACTGCTGAATTTTGCTTTTGCCCGGCTCCCTTGTGGTTGAGCCTGGATAGTTGGGACATGGGATCTAGTCCCCAGATGACGCTTCACCAAATTGGACTTGGGCAGACGGGCCGCCTACCAAGCCCAAATCGGAAAAGGTGCCATGGAGTGTTCCATGGTTCAATAATAGCCAAATGCCTCGTCATCTAATTAGTGACGCGCATGACTGGATGAACGAGATTCCCACTGTCCCTACCTACTATCCAGCGAAACCACAGCCAAGGGAACGGGCTTGGCGGAATCAGCGGGGAAAGAAGACCCTGTTGAGCTTGACTCTAGTCTGGCGCTGTGAAGAGACATGAGAGAGGCCCATTACCATTGGGTCGGTAATCCTAAGACTGTTCTCATGGATCCTAACAGCACGACTGCGACGAGCCTGCCTGATTAACAGCTGCCAAAGAGGGTTTATTTCAGCCCCAGGCTGTGCGGAAAATCTGAAGCTCCTGCAAGTGCTTATACGGCACGCGAAGAAAGACCATAAGACGCTGGCGGTCGTCTTCGTGGACCTGGCGAAAGCCTTCGATTCGGTCAGTCATCATCACATCCTCGAGGTCCTCCGACAGAAAGGCATTGATGGTCATATAATTGACATTATCGCCGATTCATATAACAACTGTACGATGAGGCTTGAGGTTGGGGAGACCTGCTCGGAGAAGGTTAAGATCCTCACCGGGGTGAAGCAAGGAGATCCAATGTCCCCACTGCTGTTCAACCTAGCAGTAGATCCACTGTTATACAAGTTGGAAGAGATCAAGGAAGGATTTAAATATGGTAACAGCTTGGTATCATCATTGGTGTTCGCAGATGATCTGGTTCTGCTGGGTGACTCGTGGGAGGGCATGCAGAAGAGTTTGCAGGTGGTGGAAGAGTTTTGTCATGCTACAGGGCTGAGGTGCAAGCTGGAAAATGCCACGGGTTTTTGATAAGGCCCACGAAAGACTCTTATACTGTTAACAACTGTGACCCATGGGAAATTGAAGGGGCTCAACTCCATCTAATTGAGCCCGGTAGCTCCAAGAAATATTTGGGCCTGGGAGTAGACCCTTGGGTCGGACTCTCGAAGCCGGAGCCGAAGGAAAAGCTTGACACCTGGGTGAAGAACATCGGGGCAGCCCCATTAAAGCCACTGCAGAAGGTAGAAATCTTGAAGAGGTATGCAGTCCCACGGGTGCTGTATGCAGCAGATCATGCGGGAGTAAACGCCTCATACCTCCAGGCCCTGGACCTCGCCATTAGATCGGCAGTGAAGAGCTGGCTTCACTTACCTCCCAGCACATGCGACGCCATCTTATATGCCAGCACAAGTGATGGCGGATTAGGAATTGCGCGGCTGGCGAGCCAGATTCCAAATATACAGGCTCGCCGGTTACACCGAGTTGCCCAGTCCTCCAATAACATCACGAGGACTATTGTTCTCGAAGAGGGGATCCAGAGGGAATACAACAAGGTCTGGATCGCCGCTGGAGGAAGGGCTGATAAGATTCCATCCATCGGAGAAGAACTCCCGATGGCAATTCCAGTTGTATTGGGAGGCGGCGAGGCTTCATCCGAATGGGAAATGTCATCACCCAGGGCCATCTATCCTGTTCCTAGCAAGTGGAGGAAGAGAGAATTAGAAAATTGGGCCAATCTAAGATCACAAGGCCGTGGTATTAAGAACTTTGAAAATGACAACATCAGTAATGGTTGGCTCGTTCATTACCGGGGTATTCCCCACAGGAAGCTATTAACAGCAATACAGCTGCGTGCCAATGTCTATCCCACTAGGGAGTATTTGGCGCGGGGGCTGGGAGAAGGGGTTCCGAAGGGGTGCAGGCATTGTCCTGCGGAATGGGAAACTTGTTCTCACATTATTGGATACTGCCCGGCAGTTCAGGAGGCCCGAATTCGTAGACAACATCTTATGTGGAATGCTGGCTGAAGAGGCCAAGAGGCTGGGGTGGTTGGTTTATATGGAACCAAACCTCAGGGATAACAACAATGAACTCTTTAAGCCGGACTTGGTTGTAGTTAAGGAGAATCAGGCGAAAGTAGTGGATGTAACTGTTCGCTACAAAAGTGGTTTGTCATCTTTAGGTGACGCTGCAGCGGAGAAAGTCTGGAAGTATCAACATTTGAAAGAACAAGTGAAGGAGATGACGAATGTGGGAGAGGTGGAGTTTCTGGGATTCCCGATTGGCGCTAGAGGGAAGTGGTATAAAGGCAACGAGAGTTTCCTCGCTGACCTTGGACTCTCTACCAGCCGCTTGAAGAGGACAGCGAGACTCTTTTCACAAAGGGCGCTCCTGTCCTCTGTGGATATTCTCCACATCTTTACGAGTAAAGGTAAGGATGTTTAAATTTTTAATTGGCATATATATATGTTGTGACTTTGTTTATACGAAGTCCTTCTTCGGAAGGCAACAATAAAATTCTTCACACAGACAACATGGGGCTTGCTCTGTCTTCTGTACCGCTGAATTTTGCTCTTGCCCAGCTCCCTTGTGGTTGAGCCAGGATAGTTGGGATGTGGGATCTAGTCCCCAGATGACGCATCACCGAATTTGACTTGGGCGGATGGGCCGCCTACCAAGCCCAAATCGGAAAGGGTGCCATGGAATGTTCCATGGTTCAATAATGGGGCCATAGTTACTAACCGGGCTTAGCTGCAGAGGTCACACCTCCTCGTGGTCCCACTGGATGCCCATTCATGGGTAACCGAGTTGGCCTCTGCCCCAGTGTGTTTGTGCGGTGTTATAGTTACTTCCTCCCTATCGGCTGGCTTCACCGACCACTCGATAGTAATTTCAGGTGACTCCAAATTTATTCGACCGTGGATTAATAAAGTAGTCGTGTGTCCAAAGCCCTTGGCCTGAGGGCTAACATAAGGCATATCAGGTGAACTTGGGGGCTGGTTCATCTGGCTATAGCCAGAACCCCCGCAGTCTTGCTGAACAACCTGATAAGATGTTGGGTTGTCAACTTTGTCTCGGTGGCCACCCAGACAGGAGAAACTCTCCCGGAAATCGCAAGGGTTTGCCCTGCGAGAGTAACATCTGAGGGGGTGGTCCACCTGTCCCAAAATTTGACATTTTATAATTCAGATTTGGCCGGTTGGGAAGGGACTTGTCCCGAACCAACCTGGGATTGCATTAAACATCTCCCGGTGGTTTATGAGGTCTTGGAACCCGTTGGATCACCTCCGATGACTGGACCTGAAGAAGCACCAGAGGAGGATGTGGTAGACGTGGAACCAAGATCTCCCTCCGGCCCTGCAATTTTACCAATTGATGCAGTAAGTCCCATCCTTGGTGCCGTGGGGGGAACGACTGATGTGGGAACGCCAGTCGTGAAGATCCCTGATCAACACCCAGCATGTCCATGCTGTGGCACCAGGATGGGGAGAATCGCAGCTTTGATTGACCATCTAAAGAGGGCCCATGGCCGGCGACGAGTTCTCTTCCAGTGTTCCCGCTGTGGGAAGACTAATGTTAAACATAGTATTGCCTGCCACTTCCCAAAGTGCCAGGGAGCCCTAGATCTCCAAAGAGAAGAGGATGCCCCAGAGGAGCCTGTTATATGGCGATGTAGGGAATGCAACAGACAGTTTAAGAACAAGAGCAGCCTGTCACAACACAAGAGACTCGTGCACCCACAGACTAGGAACTTGGAACAGATTGAAGCATCTCAACCAAAGGAAAAGAGCCTGCGAGGCATGCATAAGAGCTGCTGAACAGAAGAAGAGACAGCTCTGCTGCTAGAGTTGGAAGAAAGATACAAGACCGAGCACTTTGTCAATAAACTGATCGGGGAGCATTTGCCCACGACAACAGCAAAGCAGATCAGCGACAAGAGACGACAGCTTGCGGCTGGTGAGAAGGCATCAGCACCGCCAAGAAGAGCTGCGGTAATGCACGTAGGGGAGCCCCCGGTGGAGAGGGAGAGGGTGGAGATAAGAAAGGAATATAGGAAAGTTATGGTGGAGAAGATATGAGCAGGTTCCCTGCCGGCAAGCCAAACGATCACGTGTAGGAGGATCTTAGAGGATGGCCAAGATGCCCGGAAAGTCATCGAAGCGTCAGCAGTAGAGTGGTTATCACAGCTGGCAGGGCACATCACCGTAGCAAAATTGAAACAACGTAGGAAGCATCAAGCAGGACCCGCGCCTGTGAGAGAGGAAAGAAGATGGATGAAGAACAGGGTGGTGAAACGGGGGTTATACCTCTGATACCAGCGGCTCTTTGAGATAGATCGCAAGAAGCTCGCTGGTATCATCTTGGACAACATCGAAGCACTGAAGTGCCCCCTTCCAATGGGCGAGCTATATGGCTCGTTTCAGAGGAAGTGGGAAGAGGGATCCCCATTTGCTGGCTTGGGTGCTTTCTGGAGTGCTGGTACTGCGGAAAATTCTGCATTCAAGAAAATGATCTCCCCAAAGGAGGTTTTGAAGAACATCGCGGAAATGAATAAGAACTCCACTCCTGGACCAGATGGCCTCTCCCTGAGGGATGTTATTAAAAAGGAGCCACAGGGCAGCCAGTTGGCTGAATTGTTAAATGTATGGCTGCTGGCCAGAAGGATCCCAGATAGGATCACAGAATGCAGAATGATTTTAATACCAAAATCCACCGATCCAAGTAAAATTGAGGACATGAACAACTGGCGACCCATTACCATTGGGTCTGTAATTTTAAGATTGTTCTCACGGATCAGGGATAGAGTGCACCCTCAGCAAGTTTGCTGATGAGACAAAGCTGGGAGGAGTGGCTGATACGCCAGAGGGCTGTGCTGCCATTCAGAGAGCCCTGGACAGGCTGGAGAGGTGGGCGGAATGGAACCTCATGAAGTTCAACAAAGGGAAGTGCAGGGTCCTGCACCTGGGGAGGAATAACCCCATGCACCAGGACAGGTTGGGGGTTGACCTGCTGGAAAGCAGCTCTGCGGAGAAGGACCTGGGAGTGCTGGTGGACACCAAGTTAAGCATGAGGCAGCAATGTGCCCTTGTGGCCAAGAAGGCCAATGGTATCCTGGGCTGCATCAGAAAGAGTGTTGCCAGCAGGTCGAGGGAGGTGATCCTGTCCCTCTACTCAGCCCTGGTGAGGCCACATCTGGAGTACTGCATCCAGTTCTGGGCTCCCCAGTACAGGAGGGATGTGGCACTACTGGAGCAAGTCCAGCGAAGGGCCACAAAGATGATTAGGGGACTGGAGCATCTCTCTTATGAGGAAAGGCTGAGAGAGCTTGGCCTGTTTAGCTTGGAGAAGAGAAGACTGAGAGGAGATCTTATCAACGTGTACAAGTATCTGAAGGGAGGGTGTCAAGAGGATGGAGCCAGACTCTTTTCAGTGGTGCCCAGTGAGAGGACGCGAGGCAACAGGCACAAACTGAAACACAGACACTTCCATCTGAACATGAGGAAATACTTTTTCACTGTGAGGGTGACAGAGTACTGGAACAGGTTGCCCAGAGAGGTTGTGGAGTCTCCTTCTCTGGAGATATTCCAAACCCACCTGGACGCGATCCTGTGCAATGTGCTCTAGGTGACCCTGCTTGAGCAGGGGGGTTGGACTAGATGATCTCCAGAGGCCCCTTCCGACCTCAGTGATTCTGTGATCTCGACAGCATGGCTGAGACGAGCCTGCCCGAGTAACAGCCACCAAAGAGGGTTTACTGCAGCCCCAGGCTGTGCAGAAAATCTCAAGCTCCTGCAGGTGCTTATTCAGCACGCAAAGAAAGATCACAAGATGCTGGCGGTCGTCTTCGTGGACCTGGCAAAAGCCTTTGATTCGGTCAACCATCATCACATCCTGGAGGTCCTCAAACAAAAGGGCCTCGATTGTCATATACTTGACATCATCACCAATATGTATGACAACTGTGCGACAAGGCTTGAGGTAGGGGAAAGTCACTCAGAGAAGGTGAAGATCCTCACCGGGGTGAAACAAGGAGACCCAATGTCCCCGTTATTGTTCAACCTAGCAGTAGATCCACTGTTGTGTACATTGGAGGAGATAGAGGAAGGTTTCAAATATGGCAACAGCTCTGTATCATCATTGGCGTTCGCGGATGATCTGGTCCTGCTGAGCGATTTGTGGGATGGCATGCAGAAGAGTATTCAAGTGGTGGAGGAGTTTTGCCATACTACAGGGCTGAAGGTGCAAGGAGGAAGATGCCATGGGTTCCTGATAAGGCCCACGAAAGACTCTTACACTGTTAACAACTGTGACCCGTGGGAAATTGAAGGGGCTCAGCTCCATCTGATTGAGCCCGGCAGTTCCGAGAAGTACTTGGGCCTGGGAGTAGACCCATGGGTGGGACTCTCGAAACTGGAGCTGCAGGAAAAGCTTGACACCTGGGTGAAGAACATCGGGGCGGCCCCGTTGAAACCACTTCAAAAGGCAGAAATCTTGAAAAGGTATGCAGTCCCGCGACTGCTGTACGCGACAGATCATGCAGGAGTGGACACCTCATACCTCCAGACTCTGGACCTTGCCATTCGATCGGCAGTGGAAGAACAGACAAGATTCCATCAACTGGGGATGAACTCCCTGACACAATTTCAGCTGTACTGGCAGGCGGCGAGGTGGCATCCAAGCGGGAGATGTCGGCTCCCAGGGTCATCTCTCTGGTTCCTAGCAAGTGGAGAAAAGGAGAGTTAGACAAGTGGGCCAATCTAAGATCGCAAGGCTGCAGCATTAAGAACTTTGAGATTGATAACATCAGTAGTGATTGGCTCATACATTACTGGGCTATTCCCCACAGGAAGTTGTTAACAGCAATACAGCTGTGCGCCAGTGTCTATCCCACTAGAGAGTATTTGGCACGGGGGCTGGGGAAAGGGGTTCCGAAAGGGTGAGGGCATTGTCCTTCAGCTCCGTTCATCAGAGGTGATCCAACACGTGCCAGGACCTCATCAGCCTCTGGCAGATCTTTTACACAATCAGAGGCTGGTTTGGGATAAATCCCTCCCCAACTGACCAAGTCCAAATTACAAAACATCAAATTTTGGGATAGGTGGACCACCTCCTCAGGTATTAACCTCGTAGGGCGTTCCCTTGAGATGTCACGGGGAAATTCTCCCATCTGGCTGGCCACCAAGACAAAACTCACAACCCAAGACCTTATTCAATTGTTCAACGGGACTGTGCGGGTTCGGGATATAACCAGAAGAACCAGCCCCCAAGTTCAACTGCGATGCCTTAAGTCAGCCCTCAAGCAAAGGGCTTTGGACACACGACTACTGTACCAGTTCGTGGTCGAATAAATTTAGATTCACCTGAATTTACTATCGAGTGGTCGGTGAAGCCAGCCGATAGGGAGGAAGTAACTATAACACCACACAAACACACTGGGGCAGAGGCCAACTCGGTTACCCATGAACGGGCATCCAGCGGGACCACGAGGAGGTGTAGCCTCTGCAGCTAAGCCCAGTTAGTAACTATGGCCCCGTCTTAAGAGAGTCATAGTTGCTCCTGCCGTTTACCCGCGCTTCATTGAATGTCTTCCCTTTGACCTTCAGAGCACCGGGCAGAAATCACATTGCATCAACACCTGCCATGGGCCTTTGTGATGCTTTGTTTTAATTGAACAGTTGGATTCCCCTGATCTGCACCAGTTCAAAGTCGGCTGCTAGGCGCCGGCCAAGTCGGGGTGCTGGCCCGGGGACCCCGGCTCCCCCCCCTTGTCACCAGCAGCTGCGTGTCCGCAGGGGCAACCCCAGCCCCCGCAGATGGGTGGAGGGGTGGGCAGTGGCAGCTGCTGGGGCTTGGGGAGGAGGGAGGGAAAGGGTGGGTGGCACCTGCCAAAGCTGGGGCAATGCACAGGGAGGGCCTGGCCTTGTCCAGAGTCACCAGCCCTGCCAAACCCCTCTCCCCCCGCCTAGGGCGGGTGGAGGGGACAGGTCCTCATCTTCCCTGCGCCATGGACTATTGACCGAGCTGCTGACTCACGCACATGCTAGACTCCTTGGTCCATGTTTCAAGACAGGTTGGGTAGGTAGGCGACATCGCCACGGACCCCGGGCACCCAAGCATGGTCACACCCTGCCTGGCAGTGCAAAGCAAGCGGGGTGCACTGAGGACAGTCCACCCCAGTTGACAGTCGCACTGGGGACTGGGGGACCCATCCCCTGCATGGGCCACCCCTCACCACCACTGCCCCTCCACCCCCCACAAGCAGGGCTGGGGAGAAAAGTGCCACTGCCACGGCCTCTGGCATGCGGGAAATTGCTACAGCGGAAGGCACGGTGGCAGACCTCTCCCTCAGTCCTGGGATTCAGTGAGAGCTGCTGCCCAGTGGCTGTAACACTCGCTACCACACGCAGGCAAGCCACCTGCCCACCAGACCTTCCCAGCCAACCTGGAGCAAGTGATGGCGCACCACCACAGGGGAACTGTGCCTGACAGGGACCAGCAACCAGCCTGCAACCCCCATTGGCCCGCCCCTGCAAGGGGGACAGAGGGGAGGTGGAGGCAGGGATCCTCCGAGACCCGAGTTGGCTGACCGAGCCCACCAGGTTGAATCCTCTGGACTGACTGCACGGACCACACCTGTTCACCTCTTAATGCTTTCACGCCCTCTTGAAATCTCTCTTCAATGTTCTTTTCAACTTGTTGACTATTGGTCTCGTGCTGGTACTTAGCCTTCGATGGAGTTTACCACCCCCTTTGGACTGCATTCCCAAGCAACCCAACTCAAAGAAGCCCCGGTCACAGCGTGCCAGAGGGCCACTAAGGGACTCACACTGTCCGCGGGCTGGGCCTCTATCAGAAGGGCTTGGGCCCCCCCCAACAGTGGCCCTGGGGATGGGAGCTGCTGTACACCACATTTCCTGCACCCCATCACGGGATGGGGATTCGGCGCTGGACTCTTCCCTCTTCGCTCACCATTACTGAGGGAATCCTGGTTAATTTCTTCTCCTCCGCTGACTACTATGCATAAATTCAGTGGGTCGCCACATCTGATTTAAGGTTGCAATCGGATGGAGATGAGACCGGCACCCAGCCCTCATGCTTTGAGTCCCGGAGGAGGCCCGAGACAAGACAGAGCTGGTGGGCACGCGCCCACTGGCTGCCAGAGGGAGGAGGGTGCAAGACCCCTGCCAGGACAAGGGGGAAGAGGCGCAGTGACGGCAGGTCACTGCCACAGAGTGGGGAGGACAGCAGGGAGCCCTCCAACACACGCATTCAGCAGCACAGTGAGGTACCACCACGGTACCCACCCGCAGGCAGCCGCAAGGGCCCGGGGATGAGGTTCGCGTCTCCACCGGGCCCAACTCCCAAAAGCTCACTCACTCGCTTGCTCACACACTTGCACAGCCCCCCACTGCATGTGCCTGGCTCCTCCTCCAGGCCACTACCTCCACTCTCACCCCAGCACAGCACCTGTGCCATCACTGCTGGCCTCAACGCTATGCCGTGGCTGATGCCGTCTGGTGGGTGGAAGTGGCTCAACATGCGCTACGAATGCAGGTGAGCCGCAAGCAGGGGGGCCTGGCAGGCACCAAAATGGCAGCGGTTGGGGCAGGGGAAGGGAAAGGGAAAGGCAGACAGCCCTCCCCCCCAGAAGGGAACGGGAAAACAGTGCACCACAGGGAGAGTGGTGAAGGAGAGCCCATACGGCAGCACTGCCAGTGGTGGTGGGCAGCAGTGACGAGGTGCCAGGCCACCGCAACTGACCAAACTGGGAGCCCGGTGGGACAAGCTCTGCAAAGCGGGTGCTCCTGGAGTGGGGTTTTCCGAAGTCTGAGCTTAGGGGGACGAAGGCCCAGCCACATGGGGAGGAGAGGCACCCTCTCCCTGGGGCACGGGCCTGCAAGGTGCCCCAGGTGCGCCACACTGCACACAGTGTGCAGCATGGTAGCGGCTGCCGGGCTCAGAGGGGAAGGAGGGCAGGACAGGTGCAGGAAGGCACGCCATATGTGGCTCGTGGAGACAGATGGTCACTGTAACTGGGTGGCCGGCAGGCCAGCCGGAAGACCGGGGCCACTGGTGCATGCACCAGGGTCCCGGCTCTGCTGCCGTCCCTCACTAACCACCACTGCCATGCAACACTGCTGTGCCCCACTCCTCCCACCACGCAACCCCAAGGGGCAGCACCACTCTGCCAACGCAACAATAGGGGTGACGATCGACCATCAAGCGACACTCAGACAGGTATAGCCCCAGCAGGAAACCGGGGCCGCAAGTGCATTTGAAGCATCGATGATCAATGTGTCCTGCAATTCACATTAATCGACGCACAAGCTGAGTGATCCACCACTAAGAGTGGTCTCCCTTTCAGTCCCTGCCGTGCGCACGGGGCAACAAGCAGCATTTGCAGCCCCTGAGGGCCTCCTCCGCTCCACCTCCCTCCTCATGCCAACACCGGCTGCTGAGCAAGGGACAGCCGAGAGAGGGGGCTCACCTCGGTGACTGTAGAAGCGCAGAGGGAGGGGGGAAAAAAGGAGGGCAGAACCCTCACTCCCCACCTGCCACAACCCCTTTCTCGCTTCGAGTCCAGCCCAGGCACCCTGCTCAGCCTGGCACAGTGGGGAGCAGTGCGCCAGCTGCGCCGCTTGCCTCAGGAAGGGGGGGGTCCCTGCAGACCCTTGGAGTTGGAGTCTGGCCGCCACCGCGACTGCCACCACCCACTGCCCGTGCACCCGCAACCTACCGGCACTACACTTCCAAGCTCTTTCCTTGCCTTGCTGGCCTCCAGCTCCACTGTTCCTGAGATGGTGTCCATGCCTGTGTGTGCACACAGCCTCCAGGATGACACCATGCACACTCCCATTCCTTCCGAGGACAGACGCCTGGCGGTGGGTGGATCGGCAAGGCGGGATGTATGGGGACAGCACCCGCTCTTCCCACCTCCACGTGGAAATTGTGGGAGGCCGCCCCCGCCACCCACTTGCCACCCACCAGCGGCACCACTGAAAGTTTGAGAAGAGGTTGAAATCATTTTGGCCCCCAAGAACTCTAATCATTTGCTTTACCAGGGAAATCTGCCACCCACGAGTGCCAGCTATCCTGAGGGAAACTTCAGAGGGAACCAGCTACTAGATGGTTCGATTAGTCTTTCGCCCCTATACCCGCGTCGGACGACTGATTTGCACATCACGACCAATACCAACCTCCACCAGAGTTTCCTCTGGCTTCGCCCTGCCCAGGCATAGTTCACTATCTTTTGGGTCCTAGCACGGACACTCATGCTCCACCTCCCCGACGGAGCGCGCAAGATGGGCCAGTGGTGTGCCCTTGACTCTGCCTGTGCCTCGGGATACCACCTCAGCTGGCGCGCACCAACCCTCACCTTCATTGTGCCATGGGCTTTCGAGCGAGCCGCTGACTCGCGCACGTGCTAGACTCCTTGGTCCATGTTTCAAGATGCGTCGGGTGGGTAGCTGACATCACCATGGAGCCCAGGCGCCCAAGCAAAGACACACCCTGCCCAGCAGCACCACGCAATCAGGGCGCACTGAGGACAGTCCACCCCAGTTGAGAGTCGCGCCGGGGACTGGGGGGCCCACCAGACTGGGGCCCCCCTCACCGCCGCCGCCAAGTGACACGCATCACCCACCTCCCTGCCCTCCACAAGCAGGGGTGGAGAGAAAAGCAGTGGCACTCTCACTGGCGGGTCCAGGAAACAGCCACGGGGGAAGGCACGGCAGTGGTCCTGTCCCTCGGCCCCAGGATTCGGCCAGAACTGCTGCCCGGGGGCTGTAACACTCGCCACCATGCAGCAGCGAGCCACCTGCCCACCGGGCCTTCCCAGCTGACCCAGAGCCGGTCGCGGTGCACCGCCACGGGGGAAATGCACCCGATGGGAGCCAGCAACCAGCTGGACAGCGGTCCCCAGTCCTCCTGCCCCCTCCAACCCGCCCCCGCGAGAGGGGTGGAGGGGAGATGGAGGCAGGGATCTGCTGAGACCCAAGCTGGCTGACTGAGTCTGCCGGATTGAATCCTCTGGACGGACTGCACAGACCCCACCCGTTTACCTCTTAACAGTTTCACACCCTCTTGAACTCTCTCTTCAAAGTTCTTTTCAATTTTCCCTTATGGTACTTGTTGACTATTGGTCTTGTGCTGGGGATGGGGGCTTCTGTACGCCATATTTCCCGTGCTCTGCCGCAGGGCGGGGATTGGGCACTGGGATCTTCCCTCTTTGCTTGCCGTTGCTGAGGGAATCCTGGTTAGTTTCTTTTCCTCCACTGATTAATATGCTTAAATTCAGCAGGTTGCCACGTCTGATCTGAGGTTGCAATCGGATGGAGAGGGGGAAGCCCATGCTCCCCCTCGTGCTTCAGCTCCTAGAAGAGGCCCGAGACAATGGAGGGGAAGGACAGCCAGGGGTCCTCCGACACACACGTGCATGGCAACACGATGAGGTACCACTGTGGTACCCACCTGTAGGCAGCCACGTGGGGCAGGGGACAAGGTGCGCACCTTCCCGAGGCCCAGCTCCCAAACACTCACTCGCTCGCTCACTCACGCACTCGCACAGCCCTGTGCCAGCTGTGACTGGCTCCTCCTCCTGGCCGCTGCCTCCGCTCTCACCCCAGCATGGAACAGCATGACGCCCTCCCTTCCCTTCCCCTCTCACCACCGAATGGCACCTGCGTTGCCCCCACCGTGGCACCTTGTTAAGAAATTTAATAGTAGTGTTAAGGCCTAGCTGATTAGAAAATGGTTAAATATGTTTGTACTGGAAAGTTCTGGAAACCATTGGGCTATCATCACATGGCTTGTTTCTCTGTAGCTGCAAGGTAAGAAGAAAGCTACCCCCACCCAGAGACAGGGAAGATGATACCCAATGGAGAGTGAGAAGACCCCAGACCTGATGTTTCTGTTGGATCGGACGATCATGTGAGGGACGGGTAACTGCGACTGTAGGGGTATAAATACACAGGGAATTTCCCATTTGGGGGTTTCTCTTCTGAGGCACCCAGCTTGAGGTATTCACATTACTTAACTAAAGAGTTAACAGAGAATTCCCAGCTCAGCGTGTTAAGACTCTCAGAGACCCAGGGAGTATACAATATTTTCATAATAGTTTTGGTGACTCTGGTGGGACTCAGGGAATTTGTTGCAGGATTCAGGGGCTTACAGAGGATTAGGCATTCCGAAGCCGGCTAAGGGCGTTTTGCCCTAGGAATTGCTTCCTCCTTTGTGGGCTAACTGAATCTTAAGCAATTGTCTTAACAGGCTGAGAGGGTTGGGGTAAAGGATAAGTCTTAGGGTTCGAGTCCCTGAGAGTGAATTTGTTCGGTTCGAGTCCTAGCAAGAGGCAAATTGTGGGGTTCGAGTCCCTGAAAGTGAGTTTGTTAGGTTCGAGCCCTGGAAAGTTAAATTACAAATTTGTGGTTAGGTTCAAGTCCTTACCAGAAAGCAGTTGTGGTTTAAAGCGCAGTCTGATCAACGTAAGACGCTTGTAATGGAAAATACAGTACCCAAGGGGACGCCCTTGGCTGAGTTGTTAGGACATTGGAAAAATATAGAAGGAGCTGTAGGGTTATCCAAAAAGCGTGCAGTAACCTTATGTCAGAAAGACTGGCCTTTTGTTACTCGAGACGGGTCAGAAGCGGAATGATGGCCACACCAAGGTACCTCTGATCAGCAAGTGTTAACCTTTTTGTGACAACGTTTAGAAGACTGATTCCCGGGACAAATGGATTATTGATATGTATGGGATAATTGGGCTCATGATAGATGAACACCACGGAGATCTGCAAGTGTAAGTAATAGTAATAGTAACCATGGTGAAAATTTCCCTAAAACCGGAGGGAAAAAGAACAAAGCTGAACATAATGAGGGACCCACAGGGCCCCCCACAGCCCCACCTCTAAGCCTCCCTTATAACTCAGGGGCAAACCTTTATCCCCTGCTCTCAGCTCCACTGGAGCCTTTATTCCAGGCACCTATCCGAATAACCCCTTTGGGAAGTGTAGGAGTACCGGGCCAAATGGAGCACAGCGAGTCGCCACTACTAGAGTGTACCGACCTTGGGGACCCCAGGACTTAATTGCGTGGAGTCAGCAAACTCCGCGTTTGCAGGAGGATCCCAAAAAGGTGTTACAAGTAGTTAGGGGAATATTTTGGGTTTATGACCCCACCTGGGGAGATGTTCAAATGCTTATAGAAACTCTATTCACTCCAGATGAAAAACATGCAATATATGAGGCTAATAGGAGGTGAGTGGAACAAGATGCAGGGGGTGGACAAATTAGATGGCTGCATGTAGGTCCAGGATGGAATATTAATAATGATGGGAATTATAGACAACTCCAATTAGCAAGGCAGGGATTAGAGGAGGCAATTTGATTAGCAGGACAGAGGACTGCAAATTGGTCAAAAATTAAAGAATGCCAGCAGCAATTAGACGAACATCCCTCAGCATTCCTCTCTCGCTTTTAAACAGATCCGCACATTTGGAGGAGGAATTGATCCAGAAGCCATGGCCAATCAGCCTCTTATAGTATCTATCTATGTAGATCAGACTGCTTCTGATATAAAAAAATATTTCTCCAAACATGTGCCCAACTGGCCAGGTAAATCCATTGATGAAATAGTTCAGTTAGCAACTTTTGTGTACAATGGGAGAGAAGACGTAAAGAATAGAGAGAAAAGGAGACAGAAAAAGGAGGAAATTACTTTATTAGCTGCTGTACTACAAGATGGAGCTGCAGATTACAGAGGAAGAGGTCTAGGATGTGGAAGAGGTAGAGGAAGAGATATAGGACGTGGTATTAGGGTAGGACAGGAAAGAGGGTTACGAAGTGAACCCCAGACGAAAGGTAGAGGGATACAGGAGGAGCTGGAAATTGTAATGCGGATTGCTGTTATTGTGGACAGTTGGGACATATGCAACGGGAGTGTCCTCTGCGACCGCGAACCCAAGCACCCGGAGTGGGGTATTGGGACCCTCCTTCATTGCAGTCGACACGTGAAGGAACACAATGACTAGAAGGAGTTGGGTGTGACTGGCGATTCACAAATAAGCCACTCTTCTGATATGGATGAAGGGGAAAGGGAGTGGAATGTTTGTGAACTGTTAACTATACCATTAACTACAGAAGGGGAAATAGAAGGGAAAACTAATGGGAAAACAATAAAATTTTTAGTAGATACAGGAACTACCATGTCCCTACTAAATTTTATAGCCAAAGGAGCCCTGTCAGGTACATGAGTAAAAATTAGGGGAGTGTTCGGGGAAGAAGATATTCCAATTAGCGAACCTTTGTTATTGACGATAGGGGGAAAAAGTATTTTGGGAAAATTTTTGTTAACTGGGAAATCTCCTGCCTGTCTGCTAGGACAGGATTTGTTACAGGCTTTGGATGTAGATTTACGGATAAACCGCACAGGAATAGATATGATAATTATGGGAGCTAATGTAGTAACAGGGAAACTGCCTTCAAAAGAAATACCAGAATTGCTGGAATCAGTGCCAAAGACACTATGGAGTACATCATCCATGGATGTAGGATTACTGTTATCCGCAGAACCAGTAGAAATTAAAGCAAAAAAGGGACCCCCTCCCGTGGTAGAACAATATCCAGTACCAAAGGAGGCGGAAAAAAGTATTCAGAAACAAATTAATCAATTCATGGAACAAAGCATCTTGAGAGAATGTGTGTCTCCATATAATACTCCAATTTTACCTGTAAAGAAAAATCGTTTGGACAAAGATGGAGACCTGGAATACCGATTTGTACAGGATTTGAGAGCTATAAATCAATATGTGATACCCCCACATCCTGTAGTCCCGGATCCATTGACTGTATTGCTTCAAATACCATCCTGGGCAACTTATTTTTCAGTAATTGATTTAACAGCAGCCTTTTTCAGCATACCTTTAGCTGAAGAAAGTCAGCCCCTTTTTGCTTTTACTTGGAAGGGTCAACAACTGACCTGGACTAGATTACCACAAGGGTTCACTGCGTCTCCTACTATTTTTTCTCGAATTTTGAAAAATGATTTGAAAGACATAGAAATGCCGAGAAAGTCTGTATTGACACAATATGTTGATGATTTATTAATAGCAAGTGAAATTTATGAGTCATGTAAAGTTGACACTATTTATCTATGTACCATTTTAGCAAAAAAGGGTCACCGAGCATCTCCATCAAAATTACAGGTTTGTCAAAAGGAAGTGAAATATTTGGGGTTTATATTAAAAGAAGGGGAGAGATTAATTGACCCTGAATGGGTACAAGCTACACTGGACATACCACAACCAGTGACAAAGAAACAAATGCGAGGATTTTTAGGAGCGGTGGGATTTTGTAGGCCATGGATACCAGGAATAGGGGAATTAACAAAACCCTCAACTCAGGTTACTAGACAGGAAGAATTAGAACCAGTATCATGGACTGCTGAAAGGAAAAAGGCTTCTGAAGCAGTGCAAAGGGCTTTAGTATCAGCTCCAGCATTAGGATTACCGGGCTATCAGAAGCTTTTCAGTTTATATGTACACGAAAGGAAAGGAGTAGCTAGTGGGGTATTAACTCAAACCTTAGGACCATTCCAGCATTCAGTGGCTTATTATTCTAGTCAATTTGATGTAGTTATATTAGGCACACCTGGATGTGTTAAAGGCACAGCAGCCACAGCAATGATCCTAGAAAAAAGTAATTCTATCATCTTGGGACATTCAGTGACTGTATATGTCCCACATGAAGTGGAAATTCTCTTGAAGCAATATGCCACCCAGGCCCTCTCCCTCCAGCGTGCTCATAAATATGAACTGATTTTACTTACTGCTGACATCACACTCAAGCGCTGTACTAGCCTCAACCCCGCTGCCCTGTTGCCAACGCCAGATGAGGGAGAACCGAGTCATAGCTGTATACAAGTGATTGAAAATTCCAGTAAACTGTGGGATGATCTAACTGATGTACCATTGTTAAATGATGACTTAACCTTCTACATCGATGGCTCATCTTATTATGTAGATGGGAAAAGACAAACTGGGTATGCTGTTGTAACTGATCACGAAGTCATTAAATCCGTGGCATTGCCAGGAAACCTTAGTGCCCAAGGGGCTGAACTGATAGCTCTAGTGCGAGCAGCCCATTTAGGGAGGGGTAATCGAATAAATATTTGCACAGACTCTAGCTATGCTTTTGGAATCTGTCATGCTATTGGAATGTTATGGAAAGAAAGAGGATTCCTAACATCTGCAGGGAAACGAGTAGCTAATGGACAAGAAATAAGAATTCTATTAGAAGCCATAAAAGAACCAAGGAGCATCGCTGTAATACATTGCTCTGCCCACAGTAACAAACAAACTGTGGTTGCGGGAGGAAATGCTTTTGCAGATGCAGCAGCGAAGGCTGCAGCCTGCCAACCTCTTATTGCACAGTTAACTTTGACAGAACCTGAGAAAACTGCAGAGATCTGTGATTCCACTTCATTGTATCAGGATGTGACAGTGGAAGAACAAGAAAATTGGAAGATATGGGAGGCACAGAAAGAAGAAACATGTATCTGGACCATAGGAGGAAAACCTATCCTACCTAAGAGGTATTTAATACCAACTGTGCGGTGGTATCATGAGAAAAGTCACAGGGGAATACATGCAATTGCCGAACAAATACAATGGGTATGGGCAGCACCCGGACTTTATACTGCCATTGAACAAATTATATCTGGATGCCCTACTTGTCAAGTATATTTGGACAAGCGAGAAGTGAAAGAAAAGGGAGGAAGGCCTTGGGCATATTACCCTTTTCAAAAATTGCAAATTGATTATGCGGATATGCCAGCTGTAAATGGGTTTAAATATCTATTGGTAATGGTAGATCAATTGTCAGGGTGGGTGGAAGCTTTCCCTACTAGAAAAGCTGATGCGGGAGGAGTGGTTAAAGCTCTATCAAAAGAGAGAATCCCAAGATATGGGGTTCCAGAAGTAATAAATTCAGATGGGGATCACATTTTTCTGCTACAATTATAGGGCAGGTGTATAAAACCTTAGGAATTAAAAGGGAATTACATACCCCATATCACCCTCAATCTTCTGGACAAGTAGAAAGGATGAATCGAACAATAAAAACTGAATTGACAAGTCTGTACCCCCTCGGGCTTAAAATGGCCTGATGTACTAAATTTGGTGTTGTAGGATATTCGAAACACCCCAAAACAATCAAGTGGACTGACTCCTGCAGAGATATTATTTGGGCAACATTTAGCGGTACCCGGCACATACACATGAGCAAAAACAAGTTTATTAGATAGAGATGAACAAGTAACCCAATATGTGTTAGCTTTACAGGAAACCTTTAAGAAATGGCGAGAAATAGCCCAACTGACTCAGCCTGTCCTGACAGGGATACGGGTTCACTCTTTTAGTCCAGGAGAGAAAGTATTATTAAAGGTGTTCAGTTGAAAACATAAATTAGACCCAAAGTGGGAAGGACCTGATGGAGTACTGTTAAGTTCTCACTTTGCTGTTAAACTTCTAGGAAAAGAACAGTGGATTCCTCATTCACATATAAAGCGGCTGACTGAACCAGATGCTATTGGATCTACCACATGAGCTAAGCTGTACCAATTATCAAATGTCACAAGGGTGGCTTGTAACATTGCTTGAGTTGTGATCTTTGTTCTTCTATTTTGAATGTGTAAGTTATATTGTAGAAAAATTTAGAGACCTCCAGTTGAGGTAAAGAGGTAACGTGAAAATACATTTATCTTCTGTTCCTATTTATATGTAATATCGCAGCCATAAAACTGACAGCAGGATTAAATGGATATCCTTCAGAAGTGACAGTAGGGTTAAATAGATTTCCTTTAGGATCAGATGAAAATTGGGAACAAGAAAGTAACCAAACTGACAAGTCCAGTGTGTCAGTAACTATAAATTGTATTGACTCTCGGTGGCCAGGTAAGACATTCTTTGCCTGGTGCTGGAGAGATTTTGCTGAAAACTTCCACCTTACATTTCCCGGGTCCCAGCAGTCCCCAGTGATGTGTTATAATGAACACTCTTGTAATGCAAGTGTAACCTGTAATTCTACTCAATTAGTTTTAACCTGCACCATCAGTAATGTGCTTCCAACGTCCTCTCCTACTTTAGCCACTTCCCCGATGCTTTCCTTTTTAACTTCCCCTCCGGTCACTGTGCCCACAACCTGATCACCTCAACAGATCTTGTACATAGGGCCATATGCAGTTAAATGGATGGGAATGCAAAAAGTCCTAACTAGTCCAAGTTGGTCCCTTAAGAGAGTTGAGTTAAATATGCAAACTAATGCAAGTGAAATCAATCCACAGTGCAGTCCGTTTTTATCCACAGCTTATGCCGGATGGGTAAGCTGGTTACATAAAAGGGATGTAACTACTGAATTCAGGGCTGAAAGAGATGTAACAGGTCTTCTAGGAAGAGGATTGGGAATATTAAATAGTATAGATTCTGAAATTTTAATGAATAAACTTACTACAGCCACCATGGATTTGACTAAATTAGAATGTCCATTGAAGTCCTCCCTGTTATCCTTGGGAGAAACTCAGTGGCTCCAATCTAACGTGTTATTGACATGGAAAGAGGTTTCTGAGAAGGATAAAAAAACATTGCTTACTGCATTAGGAACAGTCCAAGAAAATGTATCCTTAGCCCTCAGTTGTATACAAGCACAACTATGGATACAATCAATTGTAGCAGCTGTTATATGAGAAGGAGAAAATGGAATATTACCTGCAGAAATAAGGAAAATAATTTGGGATAATGCTACCCAGTTTGAAAGGGATTATCAAGCCTGGTGGGAACTGGTAAATTTTACATATCATTTTGAAAATGATAGTGTCACAACATTCATCCTAACTATTTCCAATGTATCTGTATCGACTATCTACCCAATAGTTGCGTTGGGATTAAATCATAATGATACTATTTTGTTCCCTTTAGAGCATAGGGTATGGGTGGAAAAATTAGAAGGCAAATGGAAAACTATAGATGTAAGTGCATGCATGATTTGAGAACAATACGGGTTTATCTGCGAAGGAGATGATACATTACAGGCGCAGGACATTTGTTTAGATATTGAACAAAATGCAAGTCAGTTTGAGATACATCCAAGTAACCAGGAGAAAACTACTATTGTGTATATTGGAAAAGGCTGTATATGTCTGCGAACCTTCTGTAAAAACATAAAAATTGATGATTCATTCTTCCCCATCATAAATGGTAACAATTTATGTGTATGTGATTTTACTGCACTGACCAGTTGTGATTTCAATTATACAGTACCTCTGACTACCACACAATTAATTAAGGATAATTACACCTTAATAAAAGAACTCCATCCACCACCAATAGGGATGAGTTTAACCTTGGTAGAAAAATTGCTCCAACATGAGGGATTGTGACGGATGGTTCAAGAAGTAAAACAACAAGGACAAAAGACTCTGATAACTGTACACCACGATAGTGAAGAAATCCACCAAATAATAGAAAGAATCAAGAAAACAGGAGAACATCACTGGTGGGAAACATTATTCGGATGGTCCCCAATGGCGACAACCATTTATAACCCTGTTGTTGTTACACCCTGTTGTTGTTTTGTTTGTATTGATTTGCTTTTGCTCCCTTGTAACACTTCTATTGTATATCAAGTTGTGGCGCTTAGTACGTAGATGAGAACGTTTGCAATTAAACCTTATGTAATGCAACAAAAGAATTTGTTGGTAAAAAGAAAAAGGGAAGAGTAATGTTAAGAAATTTAATAGTAGTGTTAAGGCCTAGCTGATTAGAAAATGGTTAAATATGTTTGTACTGGAAAGTTCTGGAAACCATTGGGCTATCGCCACATGGCTTGTTTACCTGTAGCCGCAAGGTAAGAAGAAAGCTAACCCTGCCAAGAGACAGTGAAGATACCCAATGGCGAGTGAGAAGACCTCAGACCTGATGTTTCTGTTGGATTGGAGGATCACGTGAGGGATGGGTAACTGCGACTGTAGGGGTATAAATACACAGGGAATTTCCCATTTGGGGGAAGCTGTTCACTTTATTTAAATAAAGAGTTAAACAAGAGAATTCCCAACTCAGCATGTTAAGACTCTCGGAGACCCAGGGGGTATACGATATTTTCGTGACACACCTGCACCATCGCTGTCAGCCTCCACGCAACGCAGCAGCTGACACCAGCCGACAGGTGGAAGTGGCTCGATATGCACTACGGACATGGGTGTGCCGTGGGGAGGGGGCTCGGCGGGCACAAAAACGGCAGCAGTCAGGGCAGGAGAAGGGAAAGGCAGCTGGCTGGCCGGGGGAAAAATGGAGGGCAGACCCGAATGAAAAGGGTGGGGAGTCCTCGCTCCCGACCTGGCACAACCCTTTTCTTGCTTTGAGTCTGGCCCAGGCGCCTGGCTCAGCCCCGCCCAGCAGGGTGCAGCACACCGGCTGCACAGCCTGCCGCAGGGATGGGGGTGCCTGTGGACCCCTGGAATCGGAGCCCAGCCACCACCTGGAGCAGCACCACCCGCAACCAACCAGCCCTGCACTTCCAAGCTGCTCGTTCGCCTCTCCAGCCTCCAGCTCTGCTGTCCCAGAGATGGTGCCCATGCCCGCGCATGCACACACAGCCTTCCGGACAACACCATGCACTCTCCCATCCCTTCTGCGGGCAGACGCCTTAGTCTCCCTGTCTCTTCAAACAACCACCAAAGGTCCAGGCAATAGCAACATTTAATGGTTTCAGATGACTGAGCTAACGCATGCCGTCTCTTTGAAGAATTTTGCTTTTGCCTTCTGAGAAGGACTTTCTAAAAAGGCACATTCATTACTATATGCCACATTAAAAGCCAGCCTTACCTAAGCTGGCAAAGGTGTGGACTGTATCACCAGAGAAGAGGAGAGCCCCTCTGCTGAAGAGCCTCACAATCCTCTTTTGTCAGTTCTCAGAGAGCCCAAAGTCAGTTAAGAAGCCAAAATTACCTGCAAACTACTTCCCTCTAGCACCGATTGGGAATCCCAGGAACTCCACGTCGTCAGCATTCGGGACTTCTCTCACCTGCTCCTCCTGATGCCGGTACTTCTGCATGTTTTCCTGCCGCTGTGTGCCCTAAAGATGACAAAGATCTTTCAAACCGGACTGTTATGTCCACCACCTTTGCCCAGAATCCATTTACCACAATCAAATCTGGCTTCAAGAGCTTGTTGGTCTTATATGGATAAGACCAAAGGGGGTAGAATGTATGGGTTGTAAAATGTACCCTAGATGAGGGATAAAGGTTTGTTGGTACTCTATAAACCCAGGAAGGATTGGGTCTCAGCTATGGATGTTGACTCTGGAAAGTGGGTAATGGTCTCCATGGCTTTTTGTGGTATTTTCCTCTGGGGACCCAACCAGAGTATGCCTAGAAGGATGACTTCACTGCTGGGGCCCTGTATTTTCTTTGGAGTCAGTACCCACTCTCTGTCACTTAATATGTCTAGAATTCATGCCTTTGCTTCAACAAGGCTAGTTTGGGTGGGACCACTTAGCAAAATGCTGTCAATATAGTGTTCCATTATTACCGTATCAGGCAGAGGCACCTGGTTGAGGTCCCTGCTTACCAGCTGGTGGGGCTACGTTTGTAGCTTTGCATCAGTGGCAGCAATGGAGAAAAAGGCATTTGCCAGCTCTGATACCACATGCCAGCGTCCTAGTCTGGTGGCCAGTCATTCCATGGTGGATACCATATCGGGCACAGCCTCAGTGAACATAGGAGATACACGTTAAGATTGCAGTAATCCACTGTCGTTCCCCAGGAACCATCCTTCTTTTTCACTGGCCAAAGGGGACCATTGAAGGCGCTGGCTGCCGAACGAATGATGCTCTGTTGGGCTGGTAGCTGCCATTCCGTGCATTCTGCAGGCGCGGCAGTAGATGTCGCTGGTTCTTCTCTTTTCTCCTTCGGCTGCTCGCCGAGCTTCCCCACCCCCGTGCACTTAGTGCGCTGCTCCGGCTTAAACTGCAGCCATCGCTTGAGCAGCTCTGCTTTGGGGATTACCGTCTCCCTCCCCCCGTGGTATGCCCGCTCGCAGCAGCTCTGGAAACATAGTGCCCTGACTCACCCTTTCTTTCTGTTCCACGCTCTCCCACCTGTTTCCCGAATTCCTTTCTCTGCTAACAGAGGACACCTCTGCTACCTGAGATAGCAGTGCTGCAACTTCCCCGACTGTACCTGCTCACCCTCCACTCACAGGCAGTACCATAACTTTAAGATAGGGGGGTGGGGAGATGAGGATCAGTTTGTAGCATCTTAGTTTGGATGGTTTTGTGCCTGGGGATCTGATCTGATCCAGTAAACTGCAGGGAATAAATTCCAGACAACATTCCTAATAGCAGCAGCTGGTTTATTTCTGCTGCGAGAGTAGTCCTCTCAGTGAGCCCATCATCAATGTCTGTACAGTCAGGCAAGTTAAGCATGCTGCACCCATCAGCCAGTCCATCAGGGAGGGGAATATGTTTTTGTTTTGCTGCTGCATGTTATGGCGAGTGCTTCACAGCATGAACTCTTGGAGGAGAGGCCCCTTCCATCAAGTTCCTCTTCAGTAAAGCAAACTGCATCTGCCCCATCGTGCCACAACCTTAACAGCAATTCTAATAACCCTTCATTGGGCTTTTGCTGATAGCATCCCAGCATATCCTGCAGCTCTGATGCTTTAAAATCACAAATGCTGAAGGTCCCCTGTGCATTGTCCGCATTCGGTCTGGTAAGCTGCTGCTCTGCCAGTGGCCGGGCAGCTACCTCCTCCTCATGCTCTGTGTCTGACTCCAAACTGGGGGTTCATCAGAGTCCCAGATATTGCCATTCCAAATTTCCAGACCCCAATCCTCTTTTCACACCAGTGCCCAAACCACCAGGGGATGGACATCTCACCTCCCCTCATATCCTGACAGCAATTTGCATTGCGGGCGATTTGCAATGCAGGCAGCCATAACAACACACATCAGTGCTGCAGATTTTCCCCTGGATCCACAGAGCTGTGGTTCCCACCTCTTGGGTCAGTTGGTGAGCCTCCCTAGTGGCTTGGAGATCACTTTCCAACTGCCCAATTTGTGGGTGCTGCACTAACAGTGCCTCATCCAGGGTGTGGAGTGCAGTCAGTAAGATCCACTCCAGATCCCCTGCTGCCTTTCCCTCCACCAGCCCGGCTTTCTCCAGTCGGAGTTTGGAGAACAATTCCTCTAGCCTGCCTGGGGTTACCCCCAGCTCACTTTCAAGCTCCAGCTGTGCTGCAAGAGACCCACCCGACTAACTTGTGAGCTATGGGTGCCCACTGACCCATAGCAAGCCACACGGGGATGCAGCTCCCCTCCTTCCCCTTGTCCTCTTGTTCCCACAGAGGCATCTCCACACCGGTACCTGCCAACTCCACCAAAATGGGACCGCAAGGTGGGAAAAAGAAGAGTTGCATACAGGTGTTGAGAGCCATTCAAGGCATGGGAGGGGTTAAACAAAGTAGATTTAAGGACTTACCCTCCAAACTGCATGGGGAGGCCCAGGAACCACGCCAAGCAGTCACTGCTGGGAGACTGGGGGATGGATGAGTCAGATGGCCAGGCTGGATTCACTTTAGTGTATCCTAGGGGCCCCTTTTATCTACTAGAGCTCTTTCCTTATCTCGACTATGCAAAGCTCGAGTAGTTACTGACTGTGAAGCAGCTAGACATTGTTGACAAAACAGAGTACACGTGTCTGGTCCTAACTGGTTTTGGACAGAGTGTAGAGCACACTCCAGGGCTACTCTGCAGTACCCTGTCAGTCACCCAACTCTGCACCAGATCTTCTGTAGCAGCTCTCTCTACAGTGGGGCAGAGAGGGGCAGGAGATGTCATGGAGGATCACTGCCCAATTCTGAAAAAGGGTGTTCCAATTTTCACAAGAACCAAATTTCTTGTGACAGACTTTCAAGGGCAGAAACAAGTATGTTGAAATCAGAAGGGAAGTGGTGGTGTCATCCCAAATATACTGAGTGCTCTGGGGGAAAACGCTAACTTGTAGCAGTGTGTGCAGAGAAGAAGGCTGAAACACACACCACAAGACATAATGAAAAGGATGTGCCAGAGAAGAAGCAGACTAGGGCTCAAATTAAGTGCTTTTTGCAAGCCCAGACTTAAACAGGTGGGCATTATTCATGACTAAAAAATCAATAAATAAATAAATATCCCTTCCTCTGGACTTCAACCTGCTTTGTTTTTCTTTGGTTTTTTTTTTTTTCCCCACATTGCTTTCAACCTTCATTCTCAGCCATAACAACCTGCAGATTAGTCGTCTTTGTCAAACTAAACATCCCCTCCTTCACAAGCCAGGGAGTCTTTTCACCCCAAAGTGCATTGCCAGGGTAGAGTGAGCTGGCAGTTTTGTGGAGGGCCTGCTCCTGCACTGCAGTGAACGTGTCAGCAGAAGCCACCAGAGTCTGCTTCCACTCCCAGATCCTGCAAGTCTGAAAGTAGAGAAAAGTCAGAGGGGGCTGTGTGGGGAAGAGAGAGAAAATGCACATGATGCTAATAGGAACACCTGAGCGAGAGGTCCTGCTGGAACACTAGGCCTCAAAACACGCTATTGCTCCTATTGGGTACCAGAGGTGTGAGGAAAACTGTACAAGGACAGAGGTATTCTGTGAGCAGTAACTGGGTTATGGCATTGCTCTGGTATGCAAGCTGCTTGTGCTGAATTGCTACTACGTAGCAGTACCAAGGCTAACATTAGTAAGACAATTCTGTCCAAAAGGAATCTAATGGAAATGAAATATAACCAGCATAATCCATAGGGTCAGAAAGGAGTCTTGGGATGCAAGACCACCTTCATCTAGATAACTCTACCAGGAGGACCACATTTGGTCAAAATTGCCTAGGTTAAGAGTGTTGGAAACACCAAATATGAGTATGGATGTCCTAGAATGGGGGCCCAGGAGGAAGAAGGAATGAGGGGTGGGTTGTTTATTTGTGAGGAGTTTGGGTGGAGAAAAGGAGATGCAGGGGTGGTGGAAAGGTAATTCAGGAAAAGAGCACAATGGGGAATGAGGTATAAATTCAGGTGGAGGGCAATGAATGGGGGGATCTTATGACAGTAGGAGTGCAGAGGCCCGCAGATGGTGGTGCAGCTGACCTGTGGACCCAAGCCCCTTGGGACAGGGGAGAAAAGCCCCTTGGACAACCCACCAGACTCTCCATCAGGTCTTTGTTTAAAAGACTCAGTGTGGGAGGGTAGAATAAGAACATACACGTGCACACACACACACACACACACACACACGGTTTTCCTTCCTGTAGAGGGACATTCTGATGTCAGGCTCTGATGCGTTCAGCTTCCCCTTGCCTCACAAGACATCACCTGTCTCTTTCTCAGAAAGGGAAAGACAAAAGGATGAGATGGCCATAGAAAATGAAAACCTCCACAAGAGCTGCAGGCAACTACCAGTGAAGTTACCAGCTAAGAGCAGCCTGAGTTAGTCCTGCAAGTGCTGAAGGTCAGCTTTGCTTTTGCATTCGTGGGTATAAATAAAACTGCTTTTAAACTAGGTCTAATTCTCCTAGGGCTATGATGGACTGTAAGCTATGGGTATTTTAAGTGTAAGTGAGAAAGGAAGTAACAAAATGCTGTCTCACTTTTCCTCTCCAAAATAACACTGTTGAGTTGGAGCAAGCCCTTGGCTGTTGCAGTGAATTCCCTCTGAGTATGCAGGTCCATGAGCACAGAGCTCGTGGCAAGCATCTGGACCCACACCTTGCCAGGGACTTCCCTCTGGAGGGCTCAGGTTTCTCTTTCTGTCACTAATAAAATGCAAAAAAGAACATGCAAATGTGATGTTACATTTTGGAAAGGACATGCAAGCAAAGCAGCAGAGTAAGGCCAAAATTAGGTGCTTCTGGAAAGCCCAGCCTTAAATAGGCAGGTGCTATTCCAGGTTAAAAGTAAGTGGGGGCTGGGTGGGCATGAGAGAGAGAATTAACTTAATAGCAATAGGAGCATTCACAACTGAACGAAGTATAACAAATTGAAAAGACTCACGTAAATGGCAATGCTCTTTTCCAAAATGGATAATATACAAATACTAGAGATAAAGCAAAAAAGGTAGTAGCAAAGCTGATCGGCAGGTAGTCAGAGGAAGCCCCAGGAATCATGTGCCCAGGCTGAGTGTTTCCTTTCCAGACGAAATTAATAAAATAGTTACAGATGAAGGAAAAAGTTCTCATTCCTGTTGTTAAAATCAAAAGAGAGGGAAAAGACCACTGTCCCTAGAAGATTCCAAATGGAATAACATATCAAGATGCAGCCCCTCTGCCTGCAGAGCCCTCAGGGAAGCTTCACTGCTAGCTATGAGAAACCTGGTGGGTGATGTGTGGCCAAGGGAAGGAAAGGGAACCTGCTAGATTTTACGATTTTTTGTTGTTGTTGTTGTATCTCCATAACTACACTCCTGCAGTGTTTGATCTCCACGCTGCACGAAAGGACACATATTGAAAAGGCAGTCTCCTCCCACAAACCTCAGCCACAGCACTGGGCAAGGAAGGGCTGGGAAAACTGTTTCTGAAAGCAGCACTTCTCCTAGGCAGATGTTCAGGTATTGGCTTTCAAAGCACAGAAGCCCCCCAGTAAATATTATTATTCCCCTTCTATGTGTGAGGTGAAAGGAAGAGATGACTAAGCTGGCTCGTCAGCAGAAGGAGAAGCAATGGGAGCAATGACCTCAGGGTTAGGACGCTGGACTAGGACTCCAGAAGCATAGAAGCCAAATCCTAGTTCCAATGGCAGCTCCTTGAGAGGTGGTGTAAAAAAACAACAACAACAACAAACAAAACCAAAAAACCCCTTCCTCTCAGCCTGGTTTCATAAGTCTTCCTGGTGCCATCATTTCCAAAGAGGAGGCGTTAACCCAGAAACTCACCTGAGAAGCAACATAGAGGCCTATGGCCAGAGGAAGGGCAACTTGCAACACCACACACAGCCCAGTTCCAGGTGTTCTGAGCTTTCAAAGCTGCAGCCTTGCCCCATCAGCAACTTAGAAGCAAAAGTCAGCCCTCACCCCCAGCCCCCACATTTCCCCAGGCAAGCAGCATGTAGGCTTCCCTCTCCCCTTGGGCGTTGCAAGGGGGATCATGCAGCAAGTCAGGTAGATGACGAGGGATGCATCAGCACAAGCAGGTGGATAAGCCAGAGCTAACACAGAGCAGCACATCAGCTAGGAAGGGCATCAGTAACTCCCCCAACAGCAGTTCTCTGGTGAAGTTACTCAGGCAACCCCCAGAAACGACTACAGGCTGTCCGATAATTTCAGCAGCCCATCTCAGTTCCATTTAGGCCAAGTTTTCAAATCCTTGGTGCCCTTACAAGACCTGACAACGTTTAAAGCTGAAGCTGGGATTCTACAGCAGTCCCCAGCTGGAGCCTAGGGGCAGGTCATTGCCTCTCCTGTGTGGTTTCTCTGAAGCCCTTCCTTTGGTGACTAGCTGATCGATTCATCTCATCTGCAGCACACACACATCAAGGACTCCTTTGTACCTCTGGGCAGATGGACCCACAAGGCTAGAGCTCCCTCCTCTCACAGATGGGAGAGCAGTACCATGCCCCTGCAATTTCCAGAAAAGAGAGTTTTGATCTCTAGCCCTCCAGAAGGATCACATGTTCAGCAGCTACTGGGGGCAAAATTACAGGCCTCTAGAGCCAGAACCTGGAGGCTTTGGGAGCCACTGGATGAGAGCAGCCCTTTGGCCTGGCAAGTGCAGCCGTGCTCAGAGGCACTTCCAGGAGAAGAGCCGAGAAGGCAGGATTCCTGGGCACTTGTTAAAGAATATTGGACTGAAGCTGTCTAGAATTCATCGCTTAGCATACCTTGCTTAGCATTAGTAGCTAAATTTGCTGAAGCCTTAGGCTGCAAGCCGTGAACTTTCACCTAGATATTAAGTGAAAGAAAGTCCCAGAGAGGGTTCAAGTTCAAGTCAGAGAGATAAGGGGGGTGGAGGGAGCTGTAGAGAGAAAGAAGCAGTTTAGCATTAAGGAGCACAGAAGAAAGAAACAAAGGAACCACAAGACTGATTGCAGAGGACAAGATAAGGAAGTAGAAGAGCCAGACAACTATGCAAGAAAGAAGTAATCACAAAGACTGGTTCTGAAGGACAAGAGAAGGGAGTAAAAGGGCCATCGACACCTATGCAGAAGTGCAATAAGAAGTAAAGAACACACCTGGAAACTACAGAAAGGACCAACCAGGAACTGGAAGACCCCAAACTCTAATATTATGATTGGTTCAGAACTATGGGGTGGATACTAGACTGGAAGGGTATAATTACCCAGGGATTTGTTCAAACAGGGTCCCTCTTTGGAGGCACCCAGCTCGAGCTGTGATTACCACACGTGTGTCATTAAAATTTATTTTGCTCTGATCTGACTTTGGACCTCTGCCTCAGCGGGAACCTACGGTCGGACCCTGTTATGGTGATTAATTTTCCATAACAGCTCTGGTGGATTGATCTTGCTACCTAAGGTCACAAACACTTCAACTGGAACTTGTCCACCAGGTCTGACATTTACACTGTTCCTCTGGCACACAAATTCCCCAGCGACACATGGGATCACGCAACATGTCCCTCGGGGAAAGGGCCAAAGAGAGTCTCTATGCAGCATCATTTTTTAAAGAGAATTTGGGGAGGACTGCGGTTCTTGCAGACTTTAAAGTAACAGAACATCTGCCCTGTCACAAATGCACAGAAACATACCCACCCCCTCACAAACACACACAGAGTTTTCCTTCGTGTAGAGTGGCATTATGATGCCCAGCTCAGAACCCTTCTACTTTCCCTTGGCTCACAAAACATCACCTGCCCCAGGGAGCAGATGTTCTCCTGGCAGAAATGCTGCCTGCAAGTGCTCCTCTGAAGCTGCACTGGCAGGTCCCAGCAAGGGTACAGAGTTCACAGAATCACAGAATGGCTGAGGTTGGAAGGGACCTCTGGAGATCGTCTAAGTCCAACCCCCCTGTTCAAGCAGGGAAAAGAAAATTTCCACTGAAATGGAGCCTCCAAAAATTCCTCGACACTTGTGCCTGTTCCTCTCCACAGAAATCTTTAGTAAAAGGCAAAAGATTTCTACGATCTGAAGAGAAACCAGATTTCAAAACCTTGCCTGTTGTGTTTAACAGGAGCAAGGACTCCAAGGGCTGCAGGATAATCTATGGGCAGCACTGCTTCCACCACCAGCAGCAGTGTGCCAGTGTCCTGAGGGGCAAACCTGTTACTCATGGCCTGCGGGTTTGCTGCATTGTCTTCTCCAGAGTTCACCTCCCTCGGGACTCACAGCGGCCCCCACTGCATTGCCTGGCAAGTTCCTCCACTTCCCAGGTGTTCGAGCAGAGTAAGGGCAGAAGAGGAAAAAGAAAAAAAAAAAAGCCCATAAATTTGTTTTCTCTGAGGACAACTGTTTAGTTAATATATTGCACTCAACTCATAATTATAATTCACACAATAGTTGCCTATAGATGTAATGGTCAGCTTTATATATTCTTGGTCAGCAAAACTGAACTCACAGTCCACTGAAATATTACTTTAAGTCCTTTCTTTTCATAACTGTAGAAGTATTGCAAATGTTGAAAAGAAAATCCTTAAATGTTTTGCTTCTTTGTTCATTGGAATTTTCTTCTTACAACAGCATCATAGCTTTTCTCGTTGATGTTTAGGTATTATCTGGAAATGCAAAATACTTTTTTTTTTCTCCCTTCCCAGCTTTAGACTTCCTCCTCAGTTCCTACCAGCAAATTCTGGGAGACAAAAATTGCAGGAATTTAAAACAGAGAATGAAAAGGGAGAAGAAAAGGCTTTACTGGCAAGTCTTGCCTCCTGTAAAAACAAGCATATGCAGTATAGCAAAGAAGAACAAAGAGGCAACATCTAAACTGTATTAGTCCAGTCTCAGATTTTGTGCTGAAGTTTCCTCTTGTTTGGCTCCCCTGTTCTGTTGTTATCTCTGTTAATACGTCTGCGGTGTTGGAAGTGTCCTGCAAAGACACCACAGTCTCTTGTGGAGATTTTGTACAGCTGAGTTATCTCTTTTACATAGTTTACTGTCTTTTGGGATTGTGCAGGGACACAAAACTTGCACCTGCTTTGATTTTTCTCACACTAGAGCTCTTACTGCTGTCTTAGATTGAAAGTGTTTTGGTTAGGAGAGAAGGGTGGTTGTTTTGCGGGTGGGGGCACTTCTCCATGTTTTTGCCCTATGCAAATTTCTTTTTTTCTTCTTTTTTTTTTCCTTTTTTTTTGTTATTATTACAGAGGCTGTCTATTCTATGGTCCCCTTCCCAGGAACTGGCAAGACAGTGCTTGCTCAAGCTCTTGCTAATGAATGTAGCCAGGGTGACAGGAGAAGAGCCTTCGTTATGAGAAAAGGTGCTGATTGCCTAAGTGAATGGGTGAGAGAATCTGACCAACAGCTTCATTCATTACTTGAGCAGGTAAGGGGGAGCTAAGGTAAGGTGCCTGGGAGCATCTTGGTATCTCTGCAGTGCAGTTGCTCTAGTATGTCAATTGTTTTCTTATGCTGGTGGCAGCCAAAACTGGAGGCAGTACTCATGTGTTGTCTAAGGCATGCCTAGTAAAGGGGAATCATCTCTTCCCTTGCTCTACCAGCTCCGTTCCTGTTGATACAGCTCTGTGTGCTGCTAGCCTTTGCCCCTGCTAGGGCATGCTGCTGGCAGATGCTCCCGCCTGTCTACCAGGCCCCCAGGGTCTGGTCAGCAGAGCTGTCACCCCGGCAACAAGTCCCCGGCCTGCATGGCCACAGGGCTTAGTCCATACCAGGCGCAAGACTTTGCATTTGTCCCTTGCTTCATTTCATGAGGTTCATGGCTACAAGGATGCTGTGGAAGATCATGTCAGAAGTGCTGCTAAAGATGGGATAGGATAGCTACCAGAAGCTACTGCTTCTAGCTATTACTGCTGAGGTTTGATGCTTCCCCTGTAGATCAGAGACATAACTGATGCAAACCAGCATCACCACCATCTGTAGGCATGTACACATCTACTGTCAGAAGACCCGCCGTCCTCTATTCTGAACCCATTTTTTTGCCTTATGCTCCATTCTTTCTGAGTTTGGGCCCAACTTTTCAGTGCCTTGCACCTCCTTTTCTCCACCTAGATTCCACCCTGCAAAACCTGGCACAGTGCCCTGGGAGAGGTGCATCCCTGCAGTGCCTGTCTGATATGAACTGGAGTAACAGTGGGACATCCTGTGTCCTAACAACAGCTCCCCTCTCCCCACGGCATGTCTCCGTGGAGCCCCAGCATGCAGGCCTGAAGGGTGCTGGGAGCAGGTTGCCTGGTGCCCCTTCATCCCGGGCTGCTGGGCTCCAAGTACACCCCCAGCACAGCTCTCACAGCAGCAGAACTGCTCCAGATCTCTCCCTGATTATACCATTGTGTTGGGTGACCTGACTCAAGGAATAATATGGTTGGGTATGTTCTGCATGCCCTGACCTCGAACAGAAAATCATGCCATGAAACTGTGGGGTTGTTATTTGCTGGAGCCCTACATGTGTACCTGCATTTTTTGGCCTGGTGTGATGTTCAGGTGATTCTCAGGAGAAGGCAGCAAAAGAGATGCTGCACCTGTTGAAAAATCAAGGAGGATTTGGAATGAGAAGCAAGGACTGAGGGACTGCAGATGATTACAAGAGAAGAGAAAGCAAGAAAGGAATGTTTAGAAACTTTCTTTTCAGACTGCAGGTGCCAGAGAAGGTAGTGATCACTAATGCAAGTCCTGAGAGGGTATAAAAGAGAGGCCAAGTGTGCCTGTGAACACAAAGGTCCCCCTTAGATCTGACCACATCTGGGAATGTTGCAGGGCCTGCAGTGTGAAAGGCAGACAGTTTGGTGGCAGTGGTTGGACAGGATTTTTCTGGTCCAAAGGGGAGGGTGAAAAAGTACGGCTCAGGAAATGTTAGTATCCTTCCAAAACTGATATAAACAGAACTGCGCACCTTGCCATACATGTAGCTATGTCTCTTCAGACTGTGGACAAATTCATGTTCTCTGGCAGCTTGCTAGGGCAGGAGCCCCCAGTGGTTTAAACTGAGGTCAGCCAGATGACGCTGCTCAGGGCAGCTTAATCAGCACAGTGCTATTTGACTCCTGTACATCTTTTTCTCTTTTCCTCTTCTCTTCTTTTCTTTTCTTTTTTTCTTCTTTTCTTTTTATTTATTTATTTTGGTGCCTGGATTCAACAAGAGATTGCTCCTAACACAGAGACATGCCAGTAAATGCATTTAAGCTTGAGGTGGCCATTTCTGCCTTAGACATAAAAGAGTGTATGTAAGCTGTATGCAAGATGCTTGATGGAGTCAGGCATTATTCATGGGCAATTTCAGAGTATTCCAATTCTGACCTCAGTTAATCAAGGCTCCTAAGACTTCTCTTATGTCCAGAAATCAGCTTCCAAGTTGTTCTAGTTTCTCAGCAGAGTCAGAGGAGAACAGTCATGTTTTTTTGAATAAACACCACCAAAGGATACACTTATACTCTCTATATCAAATGAGCATAAGCTTTTGTTGTTGTTGTTTGTTTGTTTTTTTGTTTGTTTTTTAAGAAGAGATAGGGTCTTAAGTATTCCTGGTGCATTTGTGCATGTTACATCCACAGCTAATTTTACTCTACAATAACATCACATCTTGAATTGCCCACCTATCAGCTAAGTCTTTTTCTCTAGGCAAAAGAAACCTTGTGGTAATTTCTTCTTCCCTGTTTTTCTGAAACACTGTAGAAACAAAAATTGATGGAGAAAAAAAAAAGGCATATCATCACCCCCCCAAAAAAAAAATGGCAAGATCTTATTTCCCAAAGTGCAGACTGTAAAGCCAGAGGTACCTGTAATACAGATGTTATGTGGAACTAGCTCTTGCTCCTGTTCTCTCTCCAGGTCAGCAGATATGACTGCTCTCATTTCCAAAGTCTCAGCCTCTCGGGGGTCTTGAGGAAGAGTTTCCCAGAAGGATGGAGTGAGTTGAAGGGGAGGTGAGGCTGCTGCTCTTCTTATTGATTTCTGAAACATTGTGTGGGCAGGGGCAGACCAAAGACCAGACCATATTGCTTCCCTGGGACTTCTTACTCCATGTGTGGGGAATTTGCTCATGCCATGGCCACGTGACATATGGGCACCAGAACAGCTCAGGTAAGCTGAAACCCTGTACTTCAAAAAGCTGCGTGAGAGTAACACCAAACAATCCCTACACAGCAATGGCAATAGCACCAGGTGTGTTTGTTGCAGGCTGTGAAACATGTCCCTAACACTGGCTGATTAGAAAAATCAGCTTAACTCACAGGTGCTCCTTCCCTTGTGAGTACTTCATTCAGGGCAGAAAAGGCTTTTAGCACTGTTTCATGTAGAAGAGCAAGGTTTAGGAAAGGATGAACTAAGGGGGCTGGGGACTGGTGTCTTCTAGGAGCCTGTCCCTCTAGTCAGCATTCACTTCATGATGGAAAACTTGTCCCAGAATGTCCACTCTCTCTCTCTCTTCAAGTTGTGTGTGTGCCACCAGAGGCTTTTCTGACCTTTCACTCCCAAAATAGGCAAAGGCACCCCCAGAAGTCACCCCTTCTCCTACAGACAATCTGCAGTGTGAACCCATGGCTTTGATATCTTGGTAATAATCCCCTGGTATTTGGGTTAGCACTCACCGCACTGCTCACAGCGGAGTCACAGATCCTGACCTGGGAAGATCTGGGCAAGCTTGACCACATGTCCTAGCCCCTGGCTCTGGCAGAGACAGACATCCAGCTGCCATGGCCTCCCGTGGCAGTGGCACATGGCCAGGCCTCGGGTTGGATGAGTGCCCCTTGGCACAAGGGAAGCTCCCCGTTGTACACATGCTCCCCGGTGGAGGGGCAGCCGTGCTGACCCCATAGCAGTCAGCTCACAGCTGCTCTGTGCAGCGCTGAGGCTGTCACCCAGAGTCAAGCAGGCAGAAGTGCTGTGGTTCAGCTGCCTTTGCAACTAGCTGAGCAAATAGCTGCAGCAAAGCAAAAGCAAGGAGCAGCTGGTTGCCAGGGAAGGTTCAGCTCACAGGCTGTGCTCACTCCCAAGCATGGATATCCTGGATCTTTCTGCATGTGTCTGCCTCGGGCCCTGCTCTCTCCTGAGGAACTGGCAGCAGTGACAGCTTTCCTTCTGCCTGTGTGATATGTGCTCTGGTCATCTCAGAGCTCCCAGTTCTGCCAAGAGCAGTAAGCACAAACCCAACAGCTTTGCAGTCATTCTTTTCTGGCTCCATGGAGGGTTGTGAAGGAATAGATGTTGCTAACATGAGATAACTGTCCTCTCTTCCTCTGGCATGTGGCACTGCCTGTTTGTTCAGTCGGTTAGGGAGAGGGGCCTTGGCCTCTGCAGTCCACCCACCCCTGCTATTCCTGGATCTCTTACAAATTCAGTGCCATGAACCCAGCCTTAGGCAAAAAGGATGCACTTTCCCTGTTTTGAGGCTGGCGTCCTTCTTGCCCAAGATTTCAAAGCTGAGATGCAGAGACAGTTCAAGATGCAGAAGTTACATGTTGCAGTTGTTAAGTGTTATCTGATAGGATGAGCGTTTTGTTGCCATTCACTTTGTGTACTTTTATACCTATCATTTGCTGTGCCAGCTGCTAGCGTGGGGTAGTACTGGGCCTTCTAGGAAAGCCCAAAGAAAGAACCCCCCTGAAAGTGCCAAGTTTTTCTCAAGTAAGGCATTGAGCTATCATCCCTGCACTCGCCCATGCAGGTAATGCAGTGGTCCTGAACTCACAGCACAAGCCTCTCACTTGGCCCTGCAGTCAATGTCTTTTGCTATGTAGAATATTAAATAAATTGAAGTGTTATTTATTTTCCCCTGTAGGAGCCAACCAGCCCTGTCAAGATTTCACTTGCTTCTGTGGTCTGAGAGAAAGGCTCTGAGATTGCGGATACTGTCCCAACAGAAAGCACTGGCTGGCCCCTCTGTTCCAGCTGTACCAAATGCACCCTGGCAGCGCAGGTCCCAGGCACCCACCCTGAACCCCCTGCTCTGCTAATCGTCTTGGTGTCAGCCAAGAGGTGCCCACTCCCTCAGTCCCCAATCCCACCTTTGGCAGAGGGTGCTGCCACAGTCATCGGCCGCTGAGCCAGGCTGGGCTGCTTGGGCTCTGTGCTGCTGCCCTCTGCCTTTTCTTTTGGGAAGGCCAAGGAAGGGACAGGTTTGAGGGAAAGCACTTGGTTGTTGACTGGGGGGGGGGGTTCCTACTGTTTCAGCCCGTGACTGTCGAGCAGAAATAAAACACATGTGAGGACATGAAGGAGCTAAGGATCTCAGCCACAAGAGATGTCACATTGTGGTAGGTAAGGGGATTTCAGCTGAGGACAATGCGTTTGGGAGAGTGATTGTGAAACCACTTGTCAGGCTGTTCATCTAAATCTATCCAGTACCCCTGAGCCCCATTCCATACCCTAAGCCCTACCACTAGCCTTTAACCTCTTCCCCTCCAACAGTCCCAACCTAAACCCCTCACTGCTAAGCCAGAACACATAACCCCTTATCTAATCTCAAGATCCCCACTAAACTCCTGATCTCATGCCCTGCTTCCTATCCGTCAAAAGTTAGCCGATACCATGGCTTTCATTCCTAAGACTCATCCCGAACTTCAAGCCAAAATCCTGTGCCGAAAAGCCAGCTCATACACTATTGCCTGACAATAAATATTGAACAGAACACGGAACGTGCTGCTAAGGCTTTAAAAAATCACTAACTCTCCTCCTTAACTCTAACAAGAGAGATCTAATGCCTATGCGAATCCTGCACAATAACCACAGAGCAGAAAGTGTAACTTGATGCCTGAAGCCTAATGCATGAGGGTAATGCTCGCACTTGTAAGCTCTAATCACATTCCTCAAACCCCAGATCCTTCCACCCATCCTCAAAGGCCACCTCGAACATGTCTCACCCCTGAGAGACAGGGGAAGGCCAGGGGCTATGTGGAGAGAAAGCACATGGAGATGAGAGGAGAGACGAGAGGCAAGTAAAAGAAAGTGGCAGGTGAAGGTATGAGGGCTGGGCTGTAGGTTGTGAGGTCACTTGTGCTGCAGGAATCTCCTTGGTGAAGAGCATGAGGCGGGTATTGTGAGGTGCTCAGAGGAAGGTTGAGGGGTATGCCAGGATTTCTGAGAGGTTGTGGGAAGGCAGAGGCAGGGAGAGGTTGTAGAGAGAGCGCTTGGGTGCTGATGAGGAGGTGCTCTGGGTTCCCTCTCTGTTCCCTCAGCTTAACATGCAGGAGATTGAGGCAGACATGTGAGGACAGGAAGGGCTCCCCGATGTCAGCCATCAGAGAGGACATGTTCTGGGGAGGTAAGGGGCCTTGAGGTAGTGGTGCTGGCGGTGGGAGAGGGCCTGGGAGAGTCCCTGTGGGAGGTCCCTACCCCAAGCCGTAGCACTAACCTGAAGCCTGACTCTGCCTCCTTCCCTCCTTCCACTCTTCTAGCCTCTAAGGCCAAACCCCAAGTGCTACGCTGAAGCCTCAAACTTTGTCTGCTTCCCCAAACTCTGACCCTGTGCTGCAAGCTAATGCCTAAACCCCATCACTCTCCTTGAGGTGCTAGACTGGACTCGAGCCCTCAGCCCCACTCCAACCCAAAGCCCTCTGCCCAAAATCTAGCCCCTACAGCAAAGCCAGAGCAAAAAAACCAAGGTGCTCTGTGTTCCCTCAGCGGAGCATGCCGGAGCTGGAAGAAGCGCATGAGGACAGGAAGGGCTCCCCAGTGGTGGCCATCAGAGTGGAAATGTTTTGGGGAGGTAAGGGGCCTTGAGGTAGTGGTGCTGGCAGTGGGAGAGGTCCTGGGAGAGTCCCTGTGGGAGGTCCCTACCACAAGCCGTAGCACTAAGCTGAAGCCCTGCCCTTCTGCTTTGCCTCCTTCCCCTCTTCTAGTCACTAAGGCCAAACCCCAGGTGCTACGCTGAAGCCTCAGTCTTTGTCTGCTTCCCCAAACTCTGACCCTGTGCCAGAAGCTAATGCCTAAACCCCATCACTCTCCTTGAGAGGCTAATGTGTACTTGAGCCCTCAGCCCCACTCCAACCCAAAGCCCTCTGCCAAAACTCTAGCCCCTACCCAAAACCCTCAGCACAAACCCCCAAAACAACAACACTCACACAGCACCCAAAAGCTTTCCCTCTTCCCAAGAAGCACAAAGGCCAAACGTTCCGCTGATGCCTGAAGCCTAAGCCCCAAAACGCTGCTCCCCGGCAGCCCCTAAGCATCCAGGCGTCTTGTAAGCGTAGCTGGAAGGGGTTTTGGTGCATGGGAGGGAGAGGAGGGGCAGGGCGTGTGGGGTGTTTTAGAGAAAGTGATGGAGCTGAGAGGAGAGGCAGGCAAGAGGGAGGTGCAGGTGAAGGTGTGAGGGCTGGTCTGTGGGTTGTGAGGTCATTTGTGCTGCAGGCATCTGCTTGTTGAGGAACATCAGGTGGGCATTGTGAGGTGGTCAGGGGAAGGTTGTGGGTCATGCCAGGAGGTCAAAGAGGTTGTGGGAGGGCAGAGCTAGAGGCAGGTTGGAGGGACAGTGCTTCTTTGTTGACATGGAGGTCTCTTCTGTTTTAGCACTTGGCTGCCCAAGGGAAGAATTCAACCTGTGAGGACACGAAGGCTCCATTTTCTTGGACACCAATGGCTCCCTAATATCATCTATGCAATACAAAGCAATCTCCTAAGTGCCGTGCCTGAACACTTGACTCTTCTTCCAAAATTACAGTCGTAAATGTGGTGACGAAATGGTATCCCAAAAGGGCTTGTTGCTTTGGTTTGCTTCTCCATGGGCTCAGCTTGATGTGTTCAGTGTCCCATTGTAACCTGTTTGGGAACGAGGTTCAGATTCAGGGTTTGTTTTTTGGGCCCTGTGTCAGTGGAGATGGTGAACGATCGCAGAGTAGCTTTCCTGAGGCAGTGACAGACCTGTGGGGGCTGGTGATGGCTGACCACGTTCCTGGAGAGGAAATAATCTGCCAGGGGAGCTCAGAGCATTTCCGGGAACACCACACAGTGGGGGTGAGCAGTGAGTGGAACCTCACAACACAAGAGACTATCTGACGTGGAGTCACCGAGCGGTAAAGAGCAAACTCAGGAAATGCATAGGTAAAAGAGGGCTCTGCAGTCCCAGGAGAGGCAATGGAGACCCAGCAGGCTCAGGGAAGAGAGGCTGCAGAGTCGTCCCTTGTCCTCTCTTTGAAATGCCGTAGGCTGGCTCCAGTGCAGCCTCATAACATACCCTGTGTCCTCAGAAATGCTGCCTGGTTCCTCTGAGCACCCTCCACAGCCGCATAAAATGGGAGGCAGGGACTGCCAGTGGCATGATAACCATCCCTTGGGGTCTTTCTGCTCTGACAAGAATGGGCACTGGGGAGTCGCCCCCTGGCCCTGTGGCACCACCACTGGCTGTCTGCTGAGCAGCAGTGCCTGCACAGAGCCTTGCAGGGAGCACAGGGGAGGGGGACCTGGAGCAGATGGCCAGGCTAGTGTGGACACCCTCATCTGGGGAAAGGCTTTCTGGGGAGCAGGGGTGTGCCTGGAGGGGAATAAGGGAGTGGTTCCCAGGAAAGGTGAGACGTGTCGTGGGTTCTTTATAAAAACTGCTAAGGATATGCATATGATCAGCAATTGTAATTTGTGGACACTGTGTGGTTCAAACCTGAATATGATACAGCCTGGCAACTCTGAGAAATACCTGAGTCTTCGGAACAACCCTTGGGTTGGACTATCAAGACCAGAGTTGCAGAAGAAACTTAAGTCCTGGACATTGTTCGTGTTTTCAGAGGATAAGTTGTCAGAGGGCCAGCTTACCCAAATAAATGGACAAATACTTGACTGGGCAATTTTTCTCACGATCATGTCACCACCACCAGCTGACTTAGGTTGGCTGGGTCACCTTAACCTGGAAAAGGGACCTATATATAATCACATAGGTGTTTAATAAATAGCCACGTGCCACATCATCTAATTAGTGATGCTCATGAATGGATGAACAAGATTCTCCCTGTCCCTATCTACCATCCAGAGAAACCACAGCCAAGGGAATGGGCTTGGTGCAATCAGTGGGGAAAGAAGACCCTATTGAGATTGACTCTAGTCTGGCGCTGAGACGAGGCATGAGAGGTCTGAATGGACCTCTCTGAAAGGACATAAGAATAAGTGGGACACTACTCTGATGTTTTCTTCACTCACTTGGCTAGGTAGGGTTGATCAGGTGCTGGGCATGGCTAGACAAACATACTGACCTGTTCACACTCGGCCAGTCCATTTTAAACTCTTTTCCCTCATGCTTCTTTCTCTCCAGTCCACTCTGATCCCTTTCCCCACCTTTGGTCCTTCTCCTAAAGATGCCTTAAAGTCTCACACATTCCTGAAGTCCCCTTAAAGTTCTACACAGTTCCCAAATGCTCTTGTCCTGCTTCCCATGATAAGTCCTCTACCCCTTTAGGCAATAACCCCTTCAGTCCACAAGGCTTTCAAGGAGAGTCACGCGGGTGGACTCATCTTGGAGGGTAACACTCCCTCCAAGGCCCCAGGGACAATGGGCTAATCACTCTCCTTTGATGGCCCTAGGAATATCTAAGTCAGGGTGCCCCTTTGCACTCATTAGGTTACTGGCATTCCTCTGCCATCACTGTTCACCTGTTCTTTGTATTCATGGTGACTAGCCTTCAAACACATAAACTTACAGTTTAGTCCAGTGTTCGGCCCATACCTTCTGTAAGCGTTAACAAGCCACATAAACTATATGCAGAGGAGGTACTGTGCAGCTCTGGGCACAGTGTAATCTGCTTTTCCATAAAATGTATTCTTATGAAAAACAGACACTGGCTAAGGTTGAACGATAAGAAAACAGAAGTAAATGGGAGAAGACAGGAAGCTGCTTCTTGGTGACCTTGCCCCACCCCTTGCAGTCAACTTCCGAAGAAAAAATTGGATCTCATTTTTGCTCCTGTTGTAGATGACTGCATTAACCACTGCAGATACCTCACAGTAAAAAACAAACAAACAGACAGACAAAGAGCTACTACGGGGTTAGTGGCTAGTAGAACTAGACGAGGAGCTAGCTGCAGGTTTTAGGTAGGTATATAGAGTAGTGTAAACAAGGAAGGAGAAAGCAGGAAGGTAGAAGAAAAGAAGTCACATACCCTCCTGTAGAGGGTAGTCTTAGAACCACAGTGAAGCTCTTAAAATATGGCATTATTATGAATATAAAAGAGCCCATGTCTAAAAACAAAACCAAGCAGCCAGTTTTCACAGAGGTATGAATCGGAGCAAGACAGTAAGGAGATTTCACAGAAGGTCTGGCTCAAGTCATTGCCTCTGCTGAAGGATATAGCACACATGCGGAATGGTGGATTGCAGGGAAGCACTCGCATTGTCTTTGGCCAATTTTAAACAAATATTGACTCTTAAAGACCTAAAAACACTTAAAAGATCTCAGACTCAAAGAGTGGTCTTACGGGAAGAGGAGATCAGGAGCCTTGGGACACAGTCTCTTACAGTATCCAGCCTGGAGCATTGTTTAGGAGAGTAAGAATCTCTTTTGACACCTTCAAGTACATAGCATGAAAAATTTGCGCTGAGGGATTACTTGAGGCCCTAAGAGAAATATTTATCATCATCATCATTATATAACACTGTTAAAAATGATAACAACAACAATACTACAGGCAGCCTTTTTAAGGCTTATGGTAGGACTCTAAATATGGAATGTGTTTAGCAAATAAGTATTGTGTGCAACATAACTGGCATGTTAGTTAAGTTTATGAATATGTGGGGGGAAAAAAAACAAAAAAAACCTGTAGGACAGGTAAGAATCAAAAGATCACTCCAGCTATTACTCTTAGTCCCCATTCCCCAAGATTACTTTACCTTTAAGCCCTAAGGATCAATTCTGGAACCTTTCTTCAAATGGAATCCACCATTCCCACTCATTTTGAAATTAAGGGAGAGATTCAATTTGAGATTAAGACACCTAAATTTGGGGCTCCAAATGCACATTCCTCCCTGTGAGACAAGTGCCTAAACAGCAGTTTTAACCACTGTGTATCTAGGCAATGGGGTGGAATTCGCTTGCATAAACACAGGTGTCTAACACCATCTCAGGTGCCCTAGGATATCTGACATCCATACAGGGCTGGTGGATCTGGCACAGGACCTATGCCTTTCTGGAGCAGCAGAGAGACACCAGCTGAGATACCCAGAGTATTTCAAGTGGCATGGCATACATGTCTGTATGTGGCCAACTGAATCCCACAAAAACAACTGAATACTTCCTTGTCTATCGGCTTTAGGATAAGACGAATCATGCCCTGACTTCTCTTGACAGCTCTGACTGGAGGTGGGATTCATCTGCCTTAAAAAAAAAAAAAAAAGAAAAAAAGAAAGAAAAAGATAGTGACATTTGAGGGTAAATCACTCTAATAAGGTGTTTTTATTGAAGTATCACTCTCTGGACCCACTTCTCTTTTCTAGTCGGATGAATGAGAGTGGCTGTTCCACGAACATACATTCGTCTTTATGCACTGCTCATGCCCAAGATAGGAGACATAAGGCCATATCCAGTATGTAAGGTTTTTCTGAAGGGACCCAGGCTGTTGGCAGTGAAAAGCAGATTTCTGCACAACACATTCTTGAGCTAAAAGCTCCTCTCATTGCATTGTCCATTGCCTACTACCCCACACAAGCTGCAAGGCAGAACATTTTCTGTGCTAGTAACTCTCTGGAGAAAAGTCTTCTCTTTAGGGCACGCTTCACCTCCACATTCCTCAGGGTGTAGATCAAAGGGTTGAGGACTGGCGTGACAACAGTATACATAACGGTGGATATCATTGTCCACCTGGGTGAATTTCCTGAAGAAGGTGGCACATAGTTAAAAACAACAGGGACATAGAATAAGGCCACTACTGTGAGATGGGAGATGCAAGTGGAGAAGGCTTTCTTCCTTCCCTCCTTGGACTGGACTTTCAGCCGGAGGAAGGAAACAATGTACAGGTAAGACAAGAGTATGAAGACAAAGGTGCCTATTGCAAGACTCCCCGTGATGATGTTGAGAAGGGTCAGGTTGAGCTGGCTGCTACTGCAGGCCAGTCTCACCACAGGCTTGATGTCGCAGAAGAAGTGATGGATGTGGTTGGGGCCACAGAAATGGAGCCGGGAGGTCATGACTGTGTGCATCAGAGCATGAAGGAAGCCAGTAGTCCAAGTGCCTACAGCCAGCAGCAGGCAGGCCTGTGGGCTCATGATCAGGGTGTAGCGCAGGGGGTTGCAGATGGCCACAAAGCGGTCATAGGCCATGACAGCCAGAAGCAAACCGTCGCTGCTACCCAGGAAGTGGAAGAAGTGGAGCTGGCTTAGGCAGCCAGTGTAAGAAATGCCCTGGTGCCCCGAGAGGAACCCAGCCAGCATCTTGGGCACGGTAACTGTGGAGAAGAAAATATCTAGGCAGGAGAGGTTGCAGAGGAAAAAGTACATGGGGGTGTGCAGCCGGGGTTCACATACCACTACAATCATGATTGCCATATTCCCCAGCAGGGTAGACAAGTACAGCAGTAAGAACAGCATGAACAGGAATTTCTGTAGCCCTTGAACATTGCTCAGGCCAAGGAGGATGAACTTCCTCACCTCTGTCTGGTTATCCATCCCTGCAGGGAAAGAGAGAATAACTTGGCAGTAACTTCCTATCTTTCTGTCCTGAGCTGCTATATCCATTTCATGGAGTCCTCTTCCATAAGATGCATCATCAGCTGATGCTGCCTCATGAATGGAAAAGATCAGATACTGAGTCTGGAAAGGGACACGAAAAAATTCCTTGTTTTTCCATCCGAGCTGTTTCAACAAATACTAGAAATTTTTGTAATCTAGATGGCCAATGCTGATGCTGGAAGTGCCACCTGTGTACCAGCTCACTGAAAGGAATGGCATGTTTGAGAATAGCAAGAAAAGAAAATTATGAGGAAGGAAGGAAGGAGGGAAGGAAGGAAGATAGGAAGGAAGGAAGGGAGGAAGAGAAGGAAGGGAAGCTGGTTACCTGATTTGTAAGTGAAGATCGTTCTGAAATCCTGTGTGTTTTCTTATTCAAAAAAGGGTTTTTTGGTAAGTTTTGTTCATTCCAAATCCTAGCTTACTATATTGTATCTTTCCCAAAGCTGAAGTGTTATAGCAGTCTAGTGGCTCACATATAATACACTGCTTTCAAAGAGGATGAGTTCTGGCTGTTCAGCGGTGTCAGGAAACCTTTATACAATACTCTCTGCCACTGAAACAACCACATTTGTTTCCAGCAAAGGAAAATTTCCATCTCTCTGATAACTCCTCTTGGGATCAAGCCTCTGAACCTTATGGGACTTCAGTTCAGAAAACATCAAGGCATAGCACCTCAGGCACGCAGAGAGCTAATGATGTTGTGGGGAGTTGAACTAACAGTTTTCATGGGGAATTTGCCCGGAAGTTTTTTACATGTTGTTGTAATTCTGAAGCACAATGCATTGAATAAGTATCATGACTTCATTGGACCTGCTACAACTGCACAGCTGAATTCTGCCTCTGACTTAACATCTTTTGTTCCCTTTATAGTCCATGAAGATCTTAAAATGCTTTTTGTTTTCTTTTAACTTCTAAAGATGGAGAAAACAAACTATGATGAATGTTTAAAGGCCTCAAATACCTGTCTCCCTGTCCCCTCTGCAAGCTGTGTTTGCCATGAGCAATGGCATCTGAAATCTGCATAGAAGTGCCCACCTGCCTGATTGAGACCACACAGAGGCAGGTGCTGGTGGCGTAGCAGAAGACCCTGCAGGTGCTGTCATAGTTCATGCAGCCTGTGGTGGTGGTGGCCATCACAGGGCTGCACTGCGCTGGCAAGTCCCACCTCATGAACAGGCTGGCTCGTGAGCGGACAGGTGAGAGAGGCGGTGAGCCGCACAGGTCCCAGCCCCTGGCAGACAAGATATCTTGGTTTTCCTGCTCTCTATCTAACACTGCTGAGCCCCTTGCATCCTCTCCACAGGTTTCTCCCTGGGCTTCACCATGCACTTTCACAACAAAGTATCTGGATGTGGTGTGTGCCTCAGCCCTGCTGGCCTGGACACACTCTGGTGCTACCGAACACTGAAGGGTGGGGTGATGTGGAGAAGGTGTGGGAGAAGCAGAGACTTCCTTTTGTGGTGACAGAGCACTTTGTGGAAGCTCTCAAGGGCCCAGCCTTGTGGCAGGACTCAAGGTGTTGTCATTGCCTGCACTGGTGTGCCAGGAAGAGACAGAGGCTGTGGGGAAGGAGGCTAGTGCAGAGCTAACTGGTTAAAGTCTTCTGGCTGATGAAGTCCTGCCTGGCATCCTTCACCTCTGCTTTTGACTGTCAGAGCCCTCATTCTGCCTGGCATCCTGGCTGTCTGCAGGCTACTGGAACCAGTCTGTGGCTGGGTCCATACTGCCTGGTGGAACACCTCCTCTTCCCTCATTCTGGATCATTCATTTCTCTTCCCCTCCTTCTGGATCTTTGATTACTCAGCAGCCATTAGGCTGGGGGGGCCTTTTGAAATCTAGTGCCTTGCAGGGATCCCCAGTCTTTTGAACTGGAGCTGTCTCTGTGGTGCTGACAGCCAGAGGAGCTAGGAGAAGGCTCATGGGGTTGGCAGGTTGCCAAATTCCTCAGCACTCCCTGGTAAACTTCAGCAGACCAGGAATGGGGAGCTCAGGGAGAACTTTAATAATCAGAAGCCTGTGGGACTCGGAGGGTTAAGAGTTGAAGATAAGACAGCTATAGGAAGACATGGTGACGTCATGTGTGTGGATCTCTCCACAAAGCTGACCCTGCCATGGCCCATGGTTAGGCATTCAGGGCGTGGGCATTTGGGGCTTTGCTCACTCTTAGGGAGCCTTGCACAGAGTTTCTTGGTACGAGCCAAGGTTGATCCAGGGTAACACCAAGAATGACGCATGGATCTTTGTGCTAGCTGTACTGCTGTCCAGCACTCTGGTCTATAACAGCAAGGGCACCATCGACCAGCAAGACAGGGACCAGCTGCAGTGTCCTCAGTGGGGCAGCAGCAGCAGGGAGGCCCCATCTCCCTGAGCAGTAGCTTAGGGGTTCACACATCCCAGGTCCTCAAATGGCTGCTTTTTATGGGGAGATCAGAGCCTCCTGGTGGTGCCCAGTGACCAGGCTCTAGGTCCTCAGGGATCCTGTGCTCCAGACCTCAGGGCTGAGGGTTTGAGCCCTGCTCCTGCTGGTGACTCCAGGCTGTTCTCTGTCCCTGCAGAATCTCCCCTTTTCCTTGTTAAATGCTGATGGCTGGGGAGGGTGGCGTTAGGGTTAGGGTTAACCCCTCCCTGCATGAGGATCCAGGGTCTCTGTTTCCTTAGCCTGCTCCCCAGCTATGTGATGAAGCTGACGGAGAATGTAAAGGTGAAAGCAACACCTGGGGAGAGTGGAGATGAACTGGAGGATTCCGACAAAGTTTTCTAGTTCTTCCTGACCTTTGTCTGGGCTGCACAGGACTTCACATTGCAGCTGAAGGTGGATAGGAAGGAAATCTCTGAGGATGAGTACCTGGAGAATGTGCTGAAGTTAAAGCCTGGTAGGAGAATGGTGTTGCGCTCAGTGCTGTGCTTCAGGAAGGGCAGGATGCATCCAGCTCTGGACACCTGCATTTCAGCATAAGGCAACAAAAGCCCAAGCCCTGTGAGCTCGCTCTCTGTCCTATCTCTGCAGGTAGCAGCCAGGAAGCCCATCTCTATAAGCATCCCAGGAATGCATCTGCCACTTCTTCCCAGACCAGACGTGCTTTGTTTTTGAGCAGACGGCCAGCAAGAGGGACCTGCCACCCTTGGAGGAGCTTCATGACAGTGAGATCGAGCCTGATTTCCAAGAGCAGGTGGTGACATTCTGCAGCCACATCTGGGAGAAGTCTACGCCCAAGACCATCCCTGGTGGCAGCACAGTAGTAATGGGGAACTGTGAGTGCCAGGGTCCAGAGGGTCAGAGCTGGCCAGTGGCTCTTGGGCCTGTGTCTGCGGAAGGCTCAAATGCACAGCCAAATGATGCAGGTGGGAAATGGAAGAGCTTTTCCACTGGCTGCTCTACTTGCCTCTTGATTTGGAGCCACATGTCTCCCATTTCCCTTCCCTGTACCCCGTCTTGCTGCTGTGCCCCTTGGCTGCTGTTGCAGACTGAGCATTGTGGCTTCACCCCTCCCAGCTGATCATAGCTGAGGATGGACTTTGGGGCACCTTCACTCCTCAGGAAAGGCACTACGTGAGGGTGGTATGGGGACCAGCATGTGACTGAGTCCCACCTCACAGAGACTAGAGAGTGACAGAGAGCTCCTCATCTACTAGTGACAAACTGCTAGAAAGGCCTCAGCACCACAGGAGTCTGCTACCATGTCCTGGGACCTCTTACCCATCCCAGATGATCTGGGTCAGGAGGGACATCTGGAGACTGATACTCACACTTGCTCTGAGCATGGCTAACTTCCCAGTTAGATCATGTTGGTCAGCACTGTGTCCAGACAAGTTCTGAAAGTTTCCGGGCCCGTGCACCACTGCTGCTCCACTCTCATGGTGACAGTTTTTTCCCTAATACCCAGCTGAAATTTCCCTTGCTGCTACTTGTGCCCTTGTGCCTATTGCACCTTCTCCTTCTGTTCCCCTGGCCTGCTCTGAGAACCTACTTTAGAGTGAGCAGAGGTAGGCACTGCTTGTTCCTACCGGGGGTCAGAGGAGGGCGCATGGAGACTCACCTTTACCCAGTGCGGAGGGACTGTGGCAGTGCCCATGGGCTGACAAAAGAGCAGAGCAGGACTGAGGGGAAGTGAGAAGATCTCTGACAGCTCCTCCCCAAACCCCACGTAGGGAATACCTCACTGGAAATCAGTCCTGAAAGAAGACTATGAAGTAGAAGGGAAGGCACTGGTGAGCTGCCCGCTCTTGCACACCTGGACTCTGCCTTTGATCTATGAGCACTCTAAATAGCGATGCCTGTGGTTTCAGCTCTAGGCACATCCTAGACACCTGCAAGGTTGCCATGAGCTCTTTCAGTCGCAAGAGCTTGGCCCAGCTCAGGAGCAGAGGCACAACCAAAGGAGTGACTTTCTCTGCCCCATGGGCTTCCTTGAAATGTCCCTAGGGGCTCCAGGGCTGACAGCTCCTGAGAGGAAGCAGGCTTCCTCCTGGGAAATGTACTTTGAAGTAAATAAAAGTAATCACCTATCTTCTCTCTCTAAACTGTGGAGAGAGCAGTGGAGTCCAGCAGTGTGATTTCTCCTATCACAGCATCGTTGTCTAAGAGAGATGAAACTGTCCCCCTCTGGAAATCCCTACTCCTCCCCAGTTATTAGGCAGAACATGCGGAAAGTGATAGGGAGGGGTTCATCTTCCCATGTAGGGCAGTGATTCAGATGAGTCAATGCAGGTGTCTCTTCTTTGGTTAGAGGCTTTGGGGCAATTCATCTCCCTCCTGTGCATGCCACAGACCCAGAGGAGGTGGGATTCCTCTTCCCTCAATTCAGGTGCTCACAGAATTTGTGTCTGTGTGGGAGCTCCTTGACTAAGCTCCTATTCTAATCCGTGGAGATGGAGGGGAGGAGTCAGTTGCTCACACACAAACAGCTGGTGACATCTGAGGTGCCGGAGGTGATCCAAGACATGCTCAAATGTCTTCAAGCTCCTATGGAGCAATTCTGAAAGACTCACATCCTTCTGGAGCATCAGCTATGCCCTGGGGCAGGCTGGAGAAGAACTATCCTTGGTGACCTGAAATGATACCAGAGGTGTACATTCAGGACATCTGAGCATGCTTTAATCAACCAGTCCCTGGCAGCCTGCAGACCTACTCAGCTGACCAAGCAGAGGAGCTCACCATAAGGAGAGTGAGGTGTCTCTCTAGGCTCCATCCAACTTGAGCCCAGGTTACTACAAAGCTAAGATGAGTGCCCATCTCTGCATTGCAGAGTCCTAAGCTAACTCAGGGCTCTCATTTGAATGAATAAAAACGGCCTCTAGTGCTGTGTCAGGGGACTGGGGTGCCCAGCACAACCACAGGAAAATACAGCACAGGAGCTACAGGAAAGCCATGCCCTTTTGGATGGGTATTGGACAAACACCCCAGGACATCTCAGAGTGGTTTGATGCCTGTATGCCAGCAACTGAATGCCAACACCATGGTACTGAGGCAAGGTCCATCCCATCTACGTCTGAGGGTGCTGCAGGAATGGGAGATGCTTCACACCAGCATCTCCACTCGTGTGCCCATGTTCTCAAACCCTGATGGTTCTCCTCTCCCTGAACCTCACTCACCCACCTGATGACAGAAACAGGGAACATGCTAACAATGATCACACTGTAGTTGGATCGCAGGCTGTCCACTCCCAGGGATGTTCTCAGCAGGACCTACTCTTCCTGGAGATTGGCTTCACTTCCATCACAGGCCTCACAGTGCCACTGAGACAGCTCAGGCAGAAAACTCCTCTCCTGGCATGGTTGCACAGCCAAGCCCTGTTTCTGCCTGGCTTTGAGGACTGCAGGGTTTGCTCTCTTAGTGGGAACCTCATTTCATCATGGCATGGTGATCTGCCATTAAGTCCAGTATGTCTCTGCTCTGAAATGGGGCCTTAGCATACATGGGGTCCTTGGCTGTCGTCAACAGGTTTCACCGTGGCAATTCTGTGCTCGGCCCTGGTGCCACAACTGAGGTTCTGCAGCCCACATGTACACCACTGCACTCAGCCTGGGGCACAGGCAGGAGTAGCTGCAGCTCTGTGCATGGTCACAGAAGTGCTGGCATTGTGGGAATGACTGATTTGTGATAAGACCACTCACACAGCTTGGGGTGCTTCAATGGGTGGACAGAAGCTCTTCAGGAAAGACAGACAGGAAAGAGGAGGAGGGGAATTGCCCTCTGTGTGAAGGAGCAGCTCAGATGTGTGGAGCTCCTCTATGAGAGGGAAGACAGGCTGGGTGAACGCTTGTGGGTGAGGATCAGAGGAGAGGCCAGTAAGGGTGACATTGTGGTAGTGGTTGCAAACCACTCCAACAGGGTGAAGAAGTGGACAAAGTGTTTTTTAAGCTGCCCGAGCAAGTCTCCGTAGCAGTGACCCTGGTTCTTATGGGGGACTTTAATCTCCTTGGCATTCACTGGAAGGGCAACACAGCAGGGCGCAGACAGTCCAGGAGGTCCCTGGAGCATAGCAGGACAATTTCTTAGCCCAGCTGCCATTATGAGTCACCTGGATCTGTACTTGCAAACTCAGAAGAACTGGCTGCAGATGTGACACTCAGCGACAGCCTTGGCTGCAGTCACCGTGAAAACAGTACAGTCTCAGATCCTGAGGGGAATTTAGGATGGAGAGTAGCAGGGTACAGACCCTGGACAACAGGCAGGCAGACTTCGACTTATTCAGGGCACAGGAATCCTGTGGGAATCCTGTGGGAAGCAGCTCTGACCAGCAAAGGAGCTCAGGCAAGCTGGCAGGTCTTTGAGGAAAGCATCCTTCAGGCACTGGAATGGTCCACCCTGATACTCAGGAAAACAAGCATTCATCTCAGGAGACGGCTTGGCAACACAGGCAGCTCAAGACTGAGCTCCAATGCAAACAAGCAGTACACAGGAGGTGGAAGCAGGGACAGGTTACAGTGGAAGAAATTTAGGGATGATGTCTGGGCATGGCATTAGGAAAGCCAATCCCCCCCTAGAGCTGGCAGTTGCAAGGGACATCACAGGCACCAAGATGAGCTGGTACTGCTTCATTAACAGTAGAAGAATAAACAAGGAAAAAGTGGTCCCGCTTCTGAATGGAGCAGAGAATTTAGTAAGAGTAGATGCAGGCAGGTCTGAGCTACTGAATGTCATCTTTGCCTCACTCTTTGCTGGCAGAGCTTCCCAGGCCTTTGTGCCTAGAGGCAGGACTCAAGGAAAAAAAACATCCATTAGCGGATGAGGATCAAGTCAGGGGTTACCTGAGTGAACTCAGCCCTGAAGAGTCCGTGGGACCTGAGGGGCTGCATCCAAGGATGCTGAGAGAGCAGGCCAAAGTCACGGGGAGGCCACTCTGTATCATCTTTGAAAGGTTGTGGGGATCCTGAGACTGATGAAAAGCAGAAGTTGTATGCATCTTCAAAAAGGCCCAAAGGATGAGCCAGGGCTTAGTTCTCCTGTTTAACCTCACTTTCATGAGGACATCCTGTGTGGGCAGTGTCAATGTAATCAACGTGATCAATACAAGGCATGGTTCCCCATCCTAAAATACGCATCTAAAATGGGCCAGGTGAAGGGTGGTCTCACCAGAACTCACCCCTTTAGTCCTCAGATGGCATGGACACTGCTGATTTCCCTCTCTAGAGAGTGGATGAGGCTGGATCCACTTCTATGGAGAGAAGCCTTGCCCTGCAGCCACAGGCCTGGGGATATCTCAGATGGTTCTTCTTGGCAGGCCACTGGGTGCCTGCTTTGGTATATTTGGTGCTTTTCCGTGACCACTGCTCCCCCCCTCCACCCCCAGGAGTCATAAAAATGCAAGCATTTCCTAAAAGCTGGTCATAAAGGCCCCTATTAGAGCCAACAGCATATTGTCCCATCCTAAGATCTCTGGAGGGAGCCAGAAAAGTTGTAATAAGCACCAGAAAATGCCAGGAAGCTCAAGGCTTCTTCTGAAGGGCCAATGGGTCACAGCTGAGAGGCAGTGCTGGCCAATGGGACAGAGGGTTGAGGAGAAGGCAATGAGCAAGACAATGGTGGATAAGGACCTCAGTAAATCCTCACACACATGTTTGAGCCCAGACAATTAAAGGAGGTGATGTCTGTGGGCAGAGGGGGAGGAGCTGAGTGCTGGGAGCATGGCAGGGCTGAAGGCCTCTCACCATATCAGGGATGATAGAGACATTTCCATTTTGTGTGCATGCCTTACCCTGGGAGATGGGGAATGCATGCTGCTGGGGCACGAGTGGACAGAGCTCAATCATGACCACAGAGCTGACCCTTCTCTGGAGGATGTGTGAATCTCCTGGAGTGAGGTCCCTCTATGGCAGGCAGAGCAGGAACATTACCGGGACACGTAGGAGTGCAGGGAAAGAGCTGTGTGCGTGTAGGAGTGTGGCTGATGCAGGCAGGATGGAGAACACAGAGAGCATGCCATGGTCATGTTTAAGGGAAATGCAGCTGGGATTTTAGGCCAGCACAAGAACAAGGATGTGCAATTCACTGCACAGGACGCAAGCACGTTTGGGAGTGGGATATCTTAGGTGAGTGAGGAGCTCTAGCAGGGCTTTGAAAGAAGCCAGGTGGCTTGCTGGGCAACTCAGGCATCAGCAAAATCACAGGAGCCCATAGCTTTGCTTTTCAAGCAACACCCAGTGAGGACAGAGAGACATCAGTAGAACTAGGGAGAGTGAAACAGGTCAAAGCAAGGTGGGGAAACAGAGTGTGTAGGGAGGGAGAAGGTGGCTAAGGTCTGCAGGCAAAGAGGAGCAGGCATGGGACAGTGGAGGATGTCTGATGGGGATGGCCAAGACTGGTGGCAAGGCTGAAAGTCCCTGACAGAGCTGAGGTCTTTGTCACCTTGCCTATGGCTGCTGTCTCTGCCAGCGAGGCCTACGAGAACACACCGTTTCCTAACAGCACCAGGGCCTCCTTGCCTGCTCACCCCTCAGGGAGCCCGGGAGGTGTTGTACCATTGTCCTACACTTGGCATCGCCCCTCCTACCCACCCCAGGAAGAGCCCTGAGCGACGTGTGAGGGAAAGGATCACCCTTCTGCAGGGCTGGACATCTGTGCTTGACCGTTTTTGCATGATAAAACACATCAAGAGCTTATTTGGAATTGAGGCCTCCTGTACATTCCTTTGACTAACTGTAACTGGTGCCTCTGATTTTCTACACTAACCAGCCCCCAGGGAAGGGCACCTTGATTTGTGGTTCCCATTAACAGCTTTGTTGGTAATGGCCCTCCGTGGGACCCATTAATGCTCTAAGAACGCTTTGAGTTTGCTTCTGCCTTTAACTTCTTGAGACATTGGTTCAATCTCCTTTCAGTGTCTGCACAAATGCACCAGAGGCTCATTAAACACAAAAAGTACCCTGAGGAGCAGTGTTTCTTCCCATAACTGTCTTCAAGTTTTCAAGCGTCATGTGGCTAACTGGAGAGATTTCAGGAATGTAGCTGAAAAAGGAAGGTTTCAATGAGCACCTAATAAAAAAGAATCCTTGTTTATTTTTTTCTTTTTTAAATTGTCTTCATTTTTCAGCTTAGCAAAAAAGGTTTTATCAACATTCTATACCTGATGTTGATTCAGATTGTCTCCTAATGAAGTTCAGGCATGTAGGAAAAGGAGGATACTTCAGATGCTGCACAGACAATCTTCTCCCCCGCACCCTCAGCCCCACCATTTCTCTTCTCAGCCACCTGGGATTCACATAACTCCTTTTCATATCTACCCTTTTTCCACTGAAGCCTGTAGCTGAATGTTACAGCTCATATGCATCAATTCCCACCTGCTTAATTTAGAGAACTACCTGCAAACAGACACGGAAAGATTTGTCTTGGCTGTGAAAAAAGAGAAAACATGACATAGTTTAATCTAAAAAATAATAATAATAATGATAATAACTCCTCAACTTTCCATTAAGACCAAGCTGTCTCCACTGGAGGCCACTTTCCACAGGGAATAACCTTACTGCAAGTATTTCAGAGAAAGAGATAGAAAAGGATAGCTATAGACACAGGTAAGGAGTTGGCTAACGAGACAATTAGACAAACTACTGAAAGAGGAGGCACGCTTTAAAATCCCTGTAGTTCAAAGCAGCAGCTGGGTAGCTGATAGGTGTCTGAATGGACAAGGAATAACGGGAGGAGGAAAACTGAATGGACAATGCCTAATGGGTATGTCCACGTAGTCTTCTGAACAGATGACTTTAGATATGGTTGATTTAATAAGGATGTGCAGAAATACAGGAAAGATTCTTGAGATTAAATGCACAGTATAATAGACAGAGAAGTAGTAACGCAAGTACTGGGGAAGATGAATATTTCTTCTCCTGAGGTTAACATGCTTCCTGGAAATTCCCAGTTTGGCACTGTAGGAAAACATTAACATTTTGTTAAAATTATTCAAGGATTTCAGGTACTAAAATGTGCTTTTTTTTTTAATGTTGAAGAATATTCTCCAGCTTTCCAGGCAGAGCTCAGTTTCCTAAACATTAAGCATCTAGTGCCAATTTTAGAGGCCCCAGTGTTTCTGAGGTGTTTCCCTGGGACTGGTAGCTATCACGCAGGACGTAGGGGAGACCAGAGCCCCTCTGGAGCTGAAGACAGAGGCTGGCAGAGGGCACCAGGGTGTCTATAGTGGCACCAAGATGTCTGTGTTTCTGTAACTGAATCCCACCCCAATTTTGAAAATTGTTTTCCTTTACAAACAAAAACATTACAACTCCCCAAAGTCCAATATATTAAAACAAAAGAAAAGGAGGACGATAAGAACATACAAAAAAAATTAAAAATGGAAAGTATAATAAAATGTCTTGTTTGCATCATATTTTTTTTCTTAATTTCTTTGCTGTTTCATTTTTTATTGCCATTTTCTATACATCTGGCCTACACCATTACAAACTTATTTTTGCATCATGCACAGAGCCCGGCTGCTGTCTGGGAAGATTCAGGTGGGGATCAAAGAATGCAGAATGATATTAATACCCAAGTCCACAGATCCAGTGAAACATCTGGATGTTAATAATTGGTGACCCATTGCCATCAGGTTGATTATCTTGAGGCTCTTTTCAAGACTCCTAACAGCCCAACTGATGAGAGTATGTCTGATTAGCAGCTGCCAGAGGGACTTTATATCAGCGTCAGGTTGTTCGGAAGATCTGAAAGTGCTCCAGATCCTGATAAAGTATGCAAAAAGAGAACATAAAGCCCTGGGGGTGGTCTTTGTGGATCTGACAAAGGCCATCGATTCAGTTAGACATATTTTCATGCCCTGAAACAAAGGGCATTGATGGTCATGTAACAGGCATCATAGCTGATATGTGTGATAACACCACAACTCAGCTGGAGGAGAGCGGAAAACAGTCAGAGGTGACAGAGATCCTCACTGGAGTGAAGCACGGAGATCCAGTGTCCTCAGCGTTGTTCAATTTATCAATAGCCCTGCTCTTATGTAGATTGGAGAAGATCAGGAATGGATTTAAGCATGGCAGAAAAAGTGTTACATCATTGGTTTTTGCGGATGACCTAGTCCTATTAAGTGACTCTCGTGATGGGATGCAGGAAAATATTGTGGTGGTTGAGGGATTCTGCCAACTGACAGGGCTGAGGTTGCAGGCCGAGAAATGCCACAGGTTCCTTATAAGGCCCACAGAAGACTCTGATACCATCAGCGATTGTGATCTGTGGAAGGTGAACAGCTCTAAACTAAATAGGATGGAGCCGGGCAGCTCCGAGAGATATTTGGGCCTGGGGCTGGACCCATGGATTGGTCTTTCCAAGCCAGAGCTGCAAGAGGAGCTTGATACCTGGGTGAAGAACATCAGGGATGCCCCTCTGAAAGTCCTGCAGAGGGCTGAAATCTTGAAGAGGTATGCCATCCCGAGGCTGTTGTATGCAGCAGATCATCCTGGTACAAACGCCTCATACTTCCAATCCCTCAAGTGGGCCAAAAGAATGGCAGTGAAGAGCTGGCCTCATCTACCTTCCAGCATGAGTGACTTTATCCCTTAACCCAGCATGAGAGATAGTGGCTTAGGGATCACAGGGTTGGTGAGTCGGATTCCAAATACACAAGCTCATCGGTTGCATTGTATCACCCATTCCCAAGAAGACATCATCTGAATAAGTGTTCTAGAAGAAGGTATCCAGACAGAATTTGAGCACCATCCATGGCACCCACTTTGAAACACCATAGGCTGGATCCAGTTCAGCCCCATAACACATCTTGTGCCCCTGGAAATGCTGCCTGTTCCCTCTGAGAACCTTCCATAGCTGCATAGGATGGGAGGTGGGAACTGCCAGCAGCATGATAACCATCCTTTTGGGTCCTCTCTCTGCTCTGAGAAGCACGGCCCATCCAGAGTTACCCCCTGGCCTTGTGGCTATGTGAACCTAGCCTAGTGAAAAACACTCCCTCTGCTGTGGCTCCATCTGAGGCACCTGCTTCTAAAATGAAAGGTCGGCTGGGGTGTGGGTAGACTAGGAGGGGGGCTGTGGTGGATACCCATTTCAGTTCCTCAAAAGGTGCTGGTGATTCTGGTGTCCACCAAAAGGAAGTCCTCTTCCAGAGGAGAGCTGTTCTGGGTGCCACAATAGGAGAATGCCCCTTCATGATCTGCCCATAACAAATCTGAAAAGCAGTTGCATCCCTTGCACAGTAGAAGGGATATGCCAACTCATGGGGGCTTTAATTTTCTTGGGGTCCATACACTAGTTATTGAGGCCCACCAGATACCCCAGAAACTTCACTGTTTGCAGGCAGCAGGAGCACTTTTCCAGTTTGCAATAGAGTCTGTACCGCTGCAAGCAACTGTACACCTCCCGGACATGGTCTATGTGGACCTCCTTTGTGACAGAGCATATTAAAATGTCATTCAATGAGTGCCACAACATAGTTGTCAAGCAATGCCTTCAACACATCGTTTACAACATGCTGGGAAGTGAATGGCACATTACAGAGGCTAATGGCATCACTAGATACTCCTCGTGACCTTACGTGGTGCAGAAGGCCCTTCTCCATTCCCCCTCCTTATGGATTTGGAGCAAAGTCTTTTCCCTTTTGCAGGTCCAGCTTTATGAACCAGTGAGTCCCCTGTAGGTGTTCAAAGAGCTCTGTGAAGATAGACAGGGGATGCCAGTTCTCTACTCTCATGTCATTCAGCCCCCTGTAATCTACACAGGGACATCCTTTCCCTCTCCCTTAATCCCCTCCCCCCCCCCAAAAAAAAAAATTAGAGGCCCCCACAGGGGACGTGGAAGGACAGAGGAACATGCAGTCCAGATGGTTCTCCTCAAGGGCTGTTAACCCAGGGCTTGATGAGGTATAGATGCATCTGAAGGGCACTTCCTTCCCTGGCATGAGGTCCATAGAACAGTCATAGAGGCAATGGGGTGGTAGGGTTTCTGCACCCTTCTTTCTGAAAACAGCCACACAGTTGCTGCAGACACCTGGGAGTATTGCCAGGGAGGTCCAGCAGAGGTCTTGACATCTGAGGAAGTCAGAGCTGCAGGCTGTCGCACCAGTGGCAGCTACAGCAAGGCAAGCACCTTGGTGCTGAGGCTGTGCTGTGGTGAGGGTACCACCAGGTTGCAGGGTTGCTGTACTTGGTACCACTCTTGTGCAGTTCCATTGCTTGTTAACTGCATAACAAGAGGTCACTAGAGACAGCTCCCTTCAAGCACACTCACAGCAGCCATGCAGCCGGACGATTGTTGGTGTGGTGCAGCACCAGGAACGCAAGACTTTCTAGAGACACCCCTGTGGGATGCTGTAGTTGGAGAACAGTTCCATGAGGATCTCCAGGCTGGCTCTTGCGCTCACCTTCTGAGTAATGCCTTCCCTCAGGGAAGTACAAGGATGCCAATTTCCAGACAGTTCTAGGGTTGTGCTTCTGTAAGCAGGGCAACCCAAAGATGACTGGAGAGATGGGTGTATGCAGGATGGGGAAGGACAACAATCTCAGAGTGTCCAGGTGTCATAGCTATGGTCGGGGGAACAGAATCATGGGTAATTGCCCCACCTCCCACACTTCCCCCTGCCCTCTTGGGTACTCCTCCCATCTACTAGAGTGACTGTGGTTGGGGTCAGCAGGAGCTGGATAAGGATGTGGGCACTCTGGACAAACTCAGAGGCCACAGGAGTGTGGCAAACCCCCAAGTCCACCAGAGCAGTGGTTTGGATTGTGTGCCCATGAGGGAGGGCAATGATAAGGGGTACGGTGAGGTGCAGCTCTAGGGTGTACACCTGCAACCACACTCCCTTGGCACCAGTAGGAACAGGAGATTTGCTGGTGCAATAAGGAGTTGTAAGGGGGAGGAGGTGAGGAAAAGCATGGCTGGGCTCCCCCAAGGGTCCCACTGCACTCTCAGGCATACCATGAGGTGCCTGTCCACAGAAAGAGGCAGGTCTGAGAGCTGCCTCAGGCTCTGGGGAGGATCCATCCTGGCCATTCTCCCCACCCTGCTGCCACGGTCAGCTTCCTCACTTGCAGTGGATACTCAGCAGCTGAGTGAGTCCCCTGCCAGAGCTCCAGCAAGGCAAGCTCAGCCACAGCTGCACAATTACTGTCCTCAAAGACCAGCCCAGAAACACAAGCAGGTTCTCAGGGTACTATAGGGTTATTGCACTCCATACAGGGGGAAACCGAGTCTAGAGCCATCCTGAAGAGCCAGGAGATGAGGGCAGCCGAGCAGCTGATATGTGTTGGGAAGGGCTCTGGGGAAGCAGGGAGCATTAGCAATGCCTTACTGGTGAACCCCCATTCCCTTGCTCAAGCATCATTAGAGGAAGCAGGGAGCTGAGGAGCAGGGGATGCTCTGGGCACAGGGGAAGCTAATGCAGCCTGCAGGGCTGTTATCTGCCTCTGCATGCTGAGCACAGCCTCCTGGAGGACTCAGAAGTCACTGCGGGGCTGCAGGACCACTGTGGGGGACCGGTCCCAGTGCAACTCTAGGGCCAGGCATCACGGTGCTCAGTTCAGGGCCGAGGTGGCCTGAGCTAACTCTCAGGGAGCAGCAAGAGTGGGGCTTTACCCTAAGGGAAGGCAAGCCAGGAGTCAAGGAGGGCCACAACACAGGCCAGGCAATGGCCTCACCAACACTGAGAAGTCTTGTAGCACCACATACAGGAGCAGAAATACTTAATACCTAGCTCAGGCACAATCATAGAACCCCAGCCTGAAGTGAAATTGAGCTCCTGGTCAGAGGGAATTGGTGGATGCTGCAGGTAAGCCTAGTCAGGGCACCTAAGGTTCTATTAATGCACTCAGGGCCTTGACATTCTCAGGCGGCACCACAGCCAAGGGAACTGGCTTGGTGAAAGCAGTGGGGAAAGAAGACTCCGTTAAGCTTCTCTCTAGTCTGGCACTGTGAAGAGACATGAGAGGTGTAGAATAGTGGGAGCTCTGCATGTGAGAACCACGCCCTGGCCATCAGTGAAACACCACTACTCCTATCACCTTTTGCTTACCCAGTGAGGCAGGGTGCTCTCACTTCTGGCACATAGTGCCCAACTCCTGCCGCTGATGCCTGTGAGTGGTGTTACGTGCTTGTGGGACAGTGTCAGGTGGTGAGTTTGACTGGGGCGTCAAACCATAATGCAGGTATCCTAAGGTGAGCTCAGGGAGGACAGAAACCTCCTGTGGAGCAGAGGGGCAAAAGCTCACTTGATCTTGATTTTCAGTATGCTTACAGACCATGAATATGGGTCCTCACAGTCCTTCAGACAGTTGCTGTATGTGCTTGGCTGAGGAGCCACTGAAGCGAGGCTGTCATCTGTGGGATTATGACTGAATACCTCCAAGTCAGAATCCCCCTATACATAGTGATACCACAGAGTGGAGGTGCCTCAGTGATTTTTCTTTTTCCTTATGCATAGCTGGAACTGCTTTTGGTTGAGCTTATGTCCATTTTCTCTCATTCTTCTGACATGCATCACTGTGAGGAGCCTGGCTCTTTATTCATGGTAAGCTTGTAATGGAGGAATGCTATGACATGCCCCTGAAGCCTTCCCTTCTCTAGGCTCAATAAGCCCATCTTCCTAACCTCTTCTCAGAGGGCAGGTGCTCCAGTTCCTTACTGTCTTGATGGTCCTCTGCTGAACTCACTCTGGTTTATTGATGTCTTTCTTTCATTGAAGGCACAAAACTGGATGCTGTATCTGGGTGTGGTCTAATGAGTGCTGAGCAAAGATTAGTCACTTCTCAGTGTGACGTGCTGCTCATTGTTGGGACTGGAGTGCAGACAGATGTGGCATGACCTTTCACTCGTTGTGATCCACATGTTAGTGGGGAATCCGCTTCTAAATCATTCATAGATGACCTGATTCTGGGTCAGGGTTTTGTACATAGCAGAGTTGGTCCTTGACACAAGATTTTGCTGGTCATCCGAGGCAGGGTGGGGGTTTGGCCCCCAGCACATGCTGGGTAGCTGGGTGGCCTTCCCTTCAGTTCCTGCAGAGCCAATCCTCCCTGCCACCACTGGTGGTGAGGGCTGCAGTGGTGGAGGGGGAGGGTGCAAGCAGGAGGCCCTTTCTTGCATCAGGAGGGGTCCAGCTCCCATCTTCTTTTTATTCTTTACCTCCCCTGCTCAGGAGCTAGTTGACCTGAGAGCTTGAAAAGTCAGCTGCAACCCTCAGCCTCCCCTAGTGTGATGGTCACTGGGTCCAGCTCCAGCATGCCCCTCACCCTCTGCAGGGTGTGGGGTAGACCTGGCATCACTCTACTGGCTCTGCCACGGCAGATGGGCGAGCATGGGTGGCAGCCAGCCAGCCATTTCCACACAGTTTCAGCAGGTGGGCAGGCCTGGCCCCTGATGCTTAAGACCCATGAGCTGGGTAGAACTTGTCTTGATGGCAAACCACCTGCCCCACCCCTGGGCCTGGTGCTACCCTACTCCTGTGGTGGTTTGGGAGAAGGCTGAGCAAGGGGGAGGCATTGGGGTCAAGTACCAGTCTCTTTTAGCTTTTCTTTCCTTCCCATACCTTCTGGGCTTGGTAGTAAGCGCGTCTCCCAGAGTGCTTGATGGCTGGAGGGTGTATAGGGGAGACAGAGGCAGATGACATGCATGGAATCTCCTTACCTGGAAAGCTCACAGATCCTGGTGAGCCACACCTGATCAGCCCCATGCAGCCACAGCTGCCTTCTTCCTGTGCAGTGAGAGAAGGGCTGCGGGGTGGTGAGGGCTTGCCTGGGCCCCCTGCTGCCTCGGGGTGCCAGGCAGCCTGAGGTCAGGGATTCTTCCTCAGCCCTAAGTGATATCTGGGCCCCAAAGTGAAGGAACAGCAACAGAGAAAATTAAAATAAAATAAAATAAAATAAAATAAAATAAATAAAAAGAAAACAGTGAGCAATTAGAGAAAGAGTGTAGATTAATAAACAGCACCTTTCCCTTCTGTAGGACAGTGTGTTGTTTTGTTTGTGAAGCAATAAGTGGGTCTCCCAGTGAGCTTGGGGCAGGAGAAAGGGGAGGGCTGGGGGGAGGCAAAATGAAACCAAGGAGGAGAGAAGAGAAGAGAAGAGGAGAGGAGAGGAGAGGAGAGAAGAGAAAAGAGAAGAGAAGAGAAGAGAAGAGAAGAGAAGAGAAGAGAAGAGAAGAGAAGAGAAGAGAAGAGAAGAGAAAAGAGAAGAGAAGAAAAAACAAAGAAAGCAAGAAAAGGGGAAGAGAGAAAATAAAATCCTCCAAGGAAACAAAAAATGGTTGGGGAACTCCCTGGGAGTGGCCAGCCTGCTGCGTTTGCCTTGCAGCAGCCAGACACTCTATCCAGGTCCAGGAGGCTTTCGTTGGAGCAGGCAGGCAGTCTAACTGGCTCTGGGAGGCTGCCTGCAGAGCAGCCAATTGGTCTGTCCAGCTCCAGGACTTTGGAACGGTCAGCTGATCTACCCAGCTTCAGGAGGCCGTCTTCAGGGCAGCCAGAAAGTCTACCCAGCTTGGTTTTCTGGAGCAGTCAGCTAGTCTACAGAGCTCTGGCAATTAGAAATAGTCATCAAATCTACTGGGTGACAGGCGCCACACAAGCAAGCATGGGACTCTGGATGGTGCAGCCCCTAGAAGAGGGGTTTGCTCTGGGGTGTTCCCCAAGAGTCAATGAACCCCAGGTGCACCATGACTGGAGCCACAACACTGTGGGGTTGCTGCAGCCTGGATGCACACCTTCTAGTGACCCCATGATTGACAAATCCAGGCAAAGGAGAAGTGACAGGGCAGACCCACACCAAAAACATCTCAGTGCTGTGGAGCCATTCCCCTCAGAACGACCTGTTAATGGGCGCATTGTTACCCACTGAGCAGTGTTGTGGGCTGAGCAGGAGGCTGCCTGTTGAGATGCACACTGTTATTGACATACTGCTTTTGTATACCTGTGGGCTGGCATTGTTTTGACTGGCTGTGGTGGAGCGCAACTACCTCCCCCCACCCCATCTGGGGCCCAAAGTGTGGTGGAGCACAACTATTCTGCTCCCCCACCCCAACCATCTCAGGCCCCAGCTGACCGCAAATAACTGACAGCACCCAGGGCTGACCAGGAGGAACTAGGTGATACTGGTTGCAACTGGTGAGGCCAGAAGTGGGCATGAGATCAGCAAAAAAGGGTATATTTTCCCCAACACGGCATGAGGTCAGCAAAAAAAGTACATCTCCACACCAAATATTGTATGAACATTAGTCAAACTCTGTGCCCATAAATAGCGCTGCAGGCTAAAGCCCGTTGAGCTCTCCTGCACGGCAGCAGGCTGCACGGTGGTGAATCTCCTCTTGAGTTGGGACGTCTCTCAAGGTTACTCTTCTGGAGTTAAGAGAACCTCTGACAAGAAACCGTTGGAGTGGTAAGAATAGAATACTAATAACCTCCCCCGCCCGCGACACTGGCTATAAAAGAGAGGAAGCCACATATGTTTGTTGTGGACTGGGACCCACTGTCAGCTGGCCTGTGGACCTGAGGACCCACCCATCAATGGGAATACCCCTGATGTCAACAGCGTGGTGAGGAGAAACCGGGGAAAATTAGACCAGAAGGGTGCCCATAAGGTGTGAGAGCAGTCACTGTACTGTGCACCCATTGTTAGAGAATCTGGGGAAAACTATACCAGAGGGGTGGCCCTCGAGGAAATGGTGAGAGTCATCATTGTATCATGCATCCATGATTGAACTGTAAAGCTCATATGTATATATATTTTTAGTTCTGTTATAGTTTCAGCTTTACTATACTTTTGTCTTTGTTATAGCCTCTTATCTTTAATAAATTCTCACACTTGACAAATGATGATCTCTCGAGTTCAGCACAACTAACCCTGGAATCCAGGTGAAACCCGGATGCCCCTCTAGTGGCGTGTCACACCTGGCTCCAGGATTTCAGTGTAGTGAGCAGATCTCCCCAGCTCTGGGAGACTTTCCTCAGAGTGGTGAGCAGGTCTACCCAGGTCCAGGAGGCCATCTTCATAGCAGCCTGCTGGTCTACACAGCTTCAGGATTTTGAATGGTAAGCTGGCCTACCTGACTCCAGAAGGCTGTGGGAAGTCACAGTGCACAGGTCCGCCTTTGGAACGGTCATGAGGTCTACTCAGTTCTAATGGGACTTAGTCGCATTTGGGGTGTTTGTTAGAGGTTGGGTGCAGAGGCAAGCAAGGAAGAGAGGAAGAAAATAACCAGCAGTGGATGATGATCAAGTCAGAGGCTGACTGAGTGAACTTAGCCCTGAGGAGTCCATGGGAACAAGAGGTTGCTTCCAAGGGTGCTGAGACAATAGGCCGAAATCATAGTGAGGATGCTCTGTATCACCTTTGAAAGGTCATGGAGATTGGGGGGGAGTACCTGACAAGTGGCCAAAAGAGCATGTGTCATTCATCTTCAAAAAGGCCCAAAAGAATGATCAAGGGAACTAAAGCCTCTTTAACCACACTTTGGTGAGGAATTTGTCATAGAGCATGTCCTGTTGAATCACATTTGAGAGTACACAAAGGAGAAAGTGACTGGGAACAGACAGCATGGATTTACCTGGGGTAGATCATGCTCAACCAACCTCATTCACATCTGGAGTACTGTGTCCAGTTCTGGGCTGCCCAATACAAGAGAGACATGGCACTACTGGAGAGAGTCCAGCGAAAGGCTACAAGGATGATTAGGGGACTGGAGCATCTCTCATGAGGAAAGGCTGAGAGAGCTGGGTCTGTTTAGCCTGGAGAAGAGAAGGCTGAGAGGGTATCTTATCAATGTATACAGGTATCTAAAGGGAGGGTGTAGAGAGGATGGAGCCAGACTGTTTTCAGTAGTGCCCAGAGACAGGACGCGAGGCAACGGGCACAAACTGAAACACAGACAGTTGCATCTCAATATGAGGAGAAACTTCCTGACTGTGAGGGTAACAGAGCACTGGACCAGGTTTCCCAGAGAGGTTGTGGAGTCTCCTTCTGTGGAGATATTCCAAACTCATCTGGACTCAATCCTGTACAATGTGTTCTAGGTGATCCTGCTTCCAGCCTCAACCATTCTGTGATTCTGTGATTCTGTGATTCTGTGATTGCCTTCTATGACGAAATGACTGGATTTCTGGATGAGAGAAGAACAGTAGATGTCAACTACCTTGACTTTAGTAAGGCTTTTAACACCATCTGTCACAATATTCTTGTACCCATAGAAGGTCCTTACCATCTAAATGGGTGGATAAGTAGGCTGAAAAAAAATGGTTGAATGTTCAGGCTCAGTAAGTCACAGCATGAGTGTAATTGAGTTATGATGCCTTCTGGAGCATTGGTGGAGGACTGAGTTGGATAAAGAGACGAAACAAAATCCCATCTGGCCAGCTGCTTGGACTCTGCACTCACCTAACACCAAATCATCTCTGGAGAGAGAAGTAGTGAAGTGACAAAATCATTCCCAGCACAGTCTAGAACCCTTGCAGTGTGGATGGTCAGGAAAACTGGACTCCAGAGCAAAACAGGGAATGATCCATAGTGACAAATTAAACATATCCGTACATTCTAGCATGCCTAAGATCCTTTGCAGATCCAATAAAATCCAGAAGTATTTAAAGACCATTAAGGGTTAAGTAGGTTAATTACATCACTAGACATGATTTTTTTTTTCCTTACTGAAATCAATAAAAGAAAGATGAATGGAGATTTACAGGAAGAAGTACTTCTCTTTGGTGCCTGAAAAATGCTGTGTGCCTAGAGGTGCTTACATTTTCTGCTGAATGTAGTGCTGAGTCTGGTGTTAGGTGTGTTAAAGCATACTTCAGCAAGGACAAATGCAAAGTCCTGACCTTGGGAAGGAAGAATGCCTCCCACAATACAGGCATGAGACTGCCTGTCTGGGGAGCTGCTCTGCAGAAAAGGGACGGGGGGATCCTGGCCAAGCGTGAGCTGAACGTGAGCCTGCAGCGTACTCTGGCAGCAAAGAAGGCCAACAGCATGCAGGGCTGTGTTAACAGAAGCACAGCCAGGAGACCAAGGGAAGTGATTATCCACCTCTATTCAGTACTTGCTAGTCTGTATCTAGATACTGCATCCAGTTTTGCTCACACACACACCCCTCCATACAGGGGGAGCTGTGGAGAAACTTGGACGAGTTCAGCGGAGGGCTACCCAGATGGTCCAGGGCTGAAGCACTTATCCTATGAGGAGACGCTGAGGAGGCTGGGATTGTTCAGCCTGGAGAAGGGAAGGCTTCAGGGGGACCTGACAGCAGCCTTTGAATGCTTACCAAGAGGTCACCAAGAAGGCAGAGCCACACTCTTTGTCACGGTGCATGGTGGAGGATGAGATACAATGGGTAGAAGCCACTGTTGAGCTCCTTGCTGGTGGGAGGGGCCGCTGTTCTTCAGCTCTCCAGACCCCTTGGATGTAGCTGTCCGTCCATAGGCCAGAGGGTGATCAACTGCTGCGTTCCAAAGCAGCATCCCCAGGCACCTCCAGCACAGGTGGCTGGCTCATGAGAAAAGGGTAGGGCAGCTCCCAAGGGCAGATAGGAGCAGCTCCTAAACTGGTTCTTTTGAAAACCTTTTTTCTTTCCCGTTTGGTGCAGGAGTCTCCCAGTAGCTCTCTGGCAGCTCCACAAGTCTCTGCCAGGTATCAGGAACCATGGAGATCCCGAGCCAGTGGCAGGTTCCAGCAGCTGTTGCCCACTTGCAAGACGGTTAAGCTGGACACCGCAGCATGGGAAGGCCCAATGCCAGTTCTGGTTTGTGCCATTTGAATGCAGATGGCTGGTGGTGCCCTGTGCACCTTCACCAGCTACCAAAGGCTTCAGGGAGTTTGACTGGTTCCCTGTCACAGGGAATGTGGCAGTGCTGGTGCTGAGGCCAGAGACGTAACCTCTCCTGCATGCCAATCTATACGCACACACACAGTCTGCTGAGGCATTCCGGGAGCCCTCTGGCAGGTCGGTGCTTCTCTGCTCCCCATCGTGGGAGTGTAGGGGTGCCAATGTTCGCACTGTAGTGGACACTCTCTTGGAGATGCTGATCCGCACCCATATGCAGTGCCTGCTGCTGGTCCCTCCTCAGTAGCTATGCTGGCCACCTGAGCTGGCTCACAACTTGAATGTTTGTTTTCCCCAATCGATGAGGCCACTTGGGTTGTGTCAGAGAGGGCTGCCAGCAGGTCAGCTCTTCTTTGCTCACTGTCATAGAGGGCTTGGGGCTGTAGAGTGTTCAGGTAGGGTGGTGTCCTCTCCAGTTGGATTCCTGTTATATTCGAGGTGCTACCCACTGGAGCAAGGGTGGGCAGGCATGTGCCCTCCCGCTTTCCTCAGGCTTTGTCACTGAATCAAGCTTTCTGATTCTGGAGGGAGATCCACTGAACCTGCACCAGGCAGTAGCCAGCTTTCTAAGCAGGGCTTTCCACTTGCCCCTCAGCAGATGACCACATCCCTCTATTCAACATATATAAAGCTGAAAATCCCAGGCTAGGAAGCACATTTGAGTGATGCGAAGACCTCCCTTAGGCACCTCTGCACTCTCTGAATCCAAATGTTTCTGTAAGGCTTGGGGTGGAGTTCATCTGGGGCCCACATTTGTATTATAGACAGTTGGCTAATGCCATCATCAAGCAGGAAGTGAGAGACTTGGTTCCAGGAAATGTTCTGCTGGAGGGAGTTGCAGCTCACAGATGCAGTGTCTCAAAAGAGTGACACATGGAGGGGGTGTTTGATAAATAGCCACATAAATAGAAATCATTAAATTTGGTTGACCTAATCCCACTCTTAAAATTAGGCAGGATGAATTCCAACCATGGAAAAGATCTAAAATAAGCCAATGGGAAGCCACTCTGAGCTACCTCACCTTCTCTTGGCACGGTTATCCTCAGAAAGTCTGAGCCCTCAGAGCCCTGCCTGTAGAAGCATTGTAGGAATATGCCTGTGACTTGTGCCTCTGTGTGTTGGTGGGGGTAAGGCACTTGGAGTGCCATAGCGTTATGCCAGTGTACATCAAACAAAGATTTGGGGGGGGGAGGGGAAGTGCTGTTCTGAAACCTTATGTAAGAAAGAGGTTAAATATTGGGAAGTTGCAGCTAATTTGTGAAATAAGAGACTGTCAGGAATAAAATTAAAGAATTTTAGTTTATCATCATCGTCAAGAAGAAGAAGAAGAAGAAGAAAAAGAAGAATTCTATTAGAGCGTTGTGCTGTTCTTGTAGTGGTAGTAGCACTAATTCCAAGACTTCCTTGAGAGCTTCTGAATTTTTCTTTGACTCCAAACTACACCCTGCTTAGATCCTGAAAGGACTACCTCAAACCTCTACAACCTCCTCTCCGCCCAGCTCTTTTTTCTCCAGGACACTTCCTCATCACTTTATCACACTGTCTACCCTTTATTTTTAAGTTGAGTAAAGTTACAGTAATCCCTCACAAAGCCTTTCCTGCAGAAGTCTTCTCTATGTGCTGATCTGATTTGTATCACCTCATATTATGTACAGCTCCATCCTCCTTCTGTGGAGCTCCATTGGATGTTTCTTTCATGCCCATTCGCCTTCACAACCTTTTTTGTATTGCAAGCATACTGAATGCCTTCTAAAGTAAACCATGTATCCCACAACTTCACCCCTTTCCAAGTGCAGGGTGTGATTCTTCCATTCTTGGTCGAGAAAATGTGTAAAGCTTCCCAGAATCACAGAATGGCTGAGGTTGGAAGGGACCTCTGGAGATCATCTAGTCCAACCCCCTCTGCTCAAGCAGGGTCACCTACAGCACGTTGCACTGGATCCTGTCCAGGCGTGTTTTGAATATCTCCAGAGAAGGAGACTCCACAACCTCTCTGGGCAACCTCTTCCAGTGCTCTGTCACCCTAACAATAAAAGATTTTTTCCTCATGTTCAGATGGAACTGTCTGTGTTTCAGGTTGTGCCCGTTGCCTCACGTCCTGTTGCTGGGCACCACTGAAAAGAGTCTGGCCCCATCCTCTTGACACCCTACCTTCAGATACTAATACACACTGATAAGATTCCCCTCTCAGTCTTCTCTTCTCCAGGCTAAACAGGCCCAGCTCTCTCAGTCTTTCCTCATATGAGAAATGCTCCAGTCTCCTAATCATCTTAGTAGCCCTTTGCTGGAGTTGTTCCAGTTGCCCTATGTCTCTCTTGTATGGGGGAGCCCAGAACTGGATACAGTACTGCAGCTGTGGCCTCAGCAGGGCTGAGTAGAGGGGGAGGATCACCTCCCTCCACCTGCTGGCAACGTTACCTGCTGCTATGATGCTCAGGATACCATTGCCACCTTTGCCACCAGGCACATTGCTGGTTCACGGTCCACCAGCACTCCCAGGTCCTTCTCTGCAGAGCTGATTTCCAGCAGGTCAGCCCCCAACCTGCCCTGGTGCATGGGGTTATTCCTCCCTAGTTGCAGGACCCTGCACTTGCCTTTGTTGAACTTCACGAGGTTCCTCTCCACCCACCTCTCCAGCCTGTTGAGGTCCCTCTGAATGGTAGTGCGGCACCTTGAGTAGGCAATGCCAATGTTATCAGCATGACCAATACGAGGCATGGTTCCCCATCCTGAAGTACATATCTAAAATGGGTCAGAAGAAGGGTGATCTCAGAACTCAAAACCCACCCCTTGAGTGTTCAGATGGCATGGACACTGCTGATTTCCCTCTCTAGAGAGTGTCGGAGGCTGGACCCACTTCTGTGGAGAGAAGTCTTGCCCTGAAGCCTCAGGCCTGTGGATATCTCAGATGCTTCTTCTTGGCAGCCAACTCAGTGCCTGATTTAGTTTACTTGGTGCTTTTCCGTGACTACCCTTCCCCTCGTGCACCACCCCCCACTCCCTGCACACACACACACACACACACACACGCATGCACAGAAATCATAAAAATGCAAACATTTCATAAAAGATTGTCATAAAGAACCTTATTAGAACCAATAGCAAACTGTCCCCTCCTAAGATCTCTGGAGGAAGCCAGAGAAGTTGTAATAAGCACCAGAAAATGCCAGGAAGCCCAAGGCTTCTTCCGAAAGGCCAATGGGTCACAGCTGAGAGGCAGTGTTTGCCACTGTGTAGGGCTGGGATAGGAGTGCAGGAAAAGAGCTGTGTGCATGTAGGAATGTGGCTGATACAGGCAGGATGGAGAACACAGAGCATGCAGTGGCCATGTTTAAGAAGAAGGATGTGCAGTTCACTGCTGGGATATAGTATGAATTTGAGGACACAAGCAAGTTTGGGACTGGAACATCTTAGGTGACTGAGGAGCATTAGCAGGGCTTTGAAAGAAGCCAAATGGCTTGTTGGGGAGCTCAGACATGAGCAAATTGCAGAAGCCCATAGCTTTGTTTTTCAAGAAACACCCAATGGGCATGGAGACAGTGCTGTAAAGTGAGGGAGACCTGGAGTGAAAAAAGTCAAAGTAAGGTGAGCGACTGGGACAATTGCCTTGGTCATCCATACTGGCTCACCAATCTCATTCTTGTCCCTCCCGTGTTTAGGAATGACTTCCATGAACATTTGCTCCAAAACCTTCCCAGCAACTGAGGTAAGGCTGGCAGGCCTAGAGTTCCCTGGATCTCCCTTGATGCCCTTCTTTCAAATGGGGATGACATGGGCCTTTTAGCAAGCATCAGGAACCTTCCTGATCACTCTTGTCTTTCCAAGATGATTGAGGGTGGGCTTGCAATGACATCAGCCAGCTGTCCAGCACATGCAGAGCCATCACGTCTGGTCCCATGGGATTGGCACATACGCCTCCTTTCATAATCCCCTTGGCTCTTTCATTGTCCCAGGATGCTACATCAAGGGGAAAGAAGAGAGACAAGCAGAGAGTTATGCAACAGATTCCCAGATCAAGTCACTAACAAGCAGCTAACTTCATCCATCTGCGCAGCCCTCCCTTTCATGCTCTCCCAGCTGCCTCCCCTGCCTCCTCCCCCATACCATAAGGAGTTTGGAGCTCCCCACTGCCCATATCCACTCACACACAACCCCCTGTTCCCCAAAACCTTCCCCTGCAGCGGTCAGTAGAGAAGAAACACCAAGCCAGAAAGGGAAAGGCTTGGGGACTTTCCTCCTTCTGTGGCCTTCCAGACATTGGCACAGAGTCTTCATTCAGCATCCTGCTCTCACTGGCTTCCACAGGAAAAAAAAAAAAAAAAAAAACAAACAACAAAGAGGCAATGGTCACGTTACCATTCTGTGATTGAACATAAGGCTTCATTTGGAAGGCTTTCTTCCCTTCTTGTCATACTCATATTCCATACTCATACTGTCTGGTCTGTGGTCTCAACTGTGAGGACTCCTGATGGAGTCATGAAGGGATTTTCTTGTGGGAATTCCTTTTCTACCTGAAAGAAAATAAAGGTGTGTGTGTGTGGCAGGACTGCAAAGCAAACTTCTCCCAGGCCACTTGCAGCACCATTACATTCTCTCCCCAAGACCCACTACTCCCTCCTCCACCTCACAGCACCCCACTCTAGCTCCTTCAGCAGCCTTTCAGCAGCCTTTCGGCAGTGAACTGATGTGTCCCTGCTGAATATGACAACAATCACAGCTGTGACATCCCGGCGCACCTGCTGCAGGGCTGCAGCTGGACACAGCCAACCCTGACAGCACTAGCTCAGAGCCACCCCAAAGGCCATCAATGCCAAAGGGAGCAAGGACCAGAAGATGTTTTGGAGCTATGCCCATAAGGGATCACTGATATCTCTCATCAGAGCCCATGGGATTGTGGGTGTTGAACATCTGGCCCAATGAACTATTGGAAGCCAACACCGCTTCATTGAAACTGTTTCCAGAAAATGAATTGTCCCAAGCTTGAAAACAGGTATGCAGGCTGCGTGACAAGCTCAGAGGACTTTTCATCTTGTTGAGGTTTGGCCCCTTCTCCATCTGAAGCAAGGTAGGGGCATTTGGCTTTTTGAAGCACAGTTTCCCAAGACCGCTCTTTCTGGTATTTCAGTGGATGTTCTGGATGGCCTGGGAATTATACATGGACAAAGGAATGAAATATATGGGAAGGACAGAAAGAGGAAGGAAAGTGTGTTCCCAGAAAGCAGGACTTTGTCATAAATATGCACTCCAGATTAGAACACCTCTTTCTTGCAGAGCTCAAGCTTAATGCCGCCTTCTTAGTACATGGGAAATCAAATGTTTTCCATTCCTATCAAAAGGTTCTAAACACAGCCACATTTCACAGCTAGAAGGAGCCACTGGAGGTTTCTTCCACAGCTGTCCTTGGAGCAGAAGGAAAGAATCACTGGGGGCATGTAGAACTGGCATCTTAGCCACTAACGCTGACACACAGAACCTGTACATAAACAATTGGAAATCAGTGCTGGATCAAATTAACAATGATAATTAGGTGAACCTGGTCCTCTTCTCTGGTTCACAAACCTGAAACCTCTGAATTGCAGAAATGAGAAGAAATTAACCTTAAATGTGGAAATGTGCCTTAACCGCAAGGGCCCTCATCTGCTGTAGTGCTTTGTTTGCCACCACTCAGATGAGCACTTAACACTTTCAGTGTGGTGATCCTGAAGAAAATCAAAACCTGTGCACTGGCGACCAAAGACCGTGCTTTGAAAAAGGCAAAGGACCACTGTAGGAACATTTATCCCCATCAGCTACTCTACACCATCCTACAGTAGGATTTTGTTTGTCAAATGTGGACCACTCCAAGCAACCCAAATTGGAGAAATTAAAATCCTTCCTAGAGCCCTACCTACAAAGAACTCCAGGAGAGGGCTGGAGGCTGTGATCCTCAGCAGCTCAACCAGACTATGGCATTCTCATTTGGCATCTCCTTCAAACCTCACGCACAGCAGTGCCCTTGTGGCTGCCTCTGCACCCCTGAAGTGCTGCAGCACTGGGAATCAGAACGGAGAGCTGAGCCAACACTGAAGAGCCCTGCCAGGACTGAATCGGAGATGCCAGAGCAGGGCCCCAGCCTGGCTCACAGCATCCCCCCTCTGCCATGGAATGCCCTCTGGGCTGGCTGGACGTGAGGGCCGGGGCTCAGCCCATGTGCTCAGCACAACACTGTGCAGTGCAGCCAACTTGCAGAGACCCTTCACGCCCCCTAGCCTGGAGGGGAACTGCCCTGCTGTCTGCGGAAGCCTGTCACTGCAATTCAGGGCCCTTCCCTGCCCAGGGCACCAGCCCAGACCTACCCCAGAGCAGATCCCTGTCCTGCCTGCGCCCACCAGGGCACTGTGGAGGCCCTACCGGCTGCCTACACTGGGAAGCTGTGGAGGAGCCCGCTGATATCACAGGCCCTGGCATCATGGGGGCCATCTCTGTTCCCCATTGCTTGGCAATGGTGGAGTAGATGGTTGGAGCTGTGCCTGTCCCCACCCTCCCTGCTGCTGGGAGGCCTGGGGTGTAGCCCCACTGCATGGAGAATGAGGCAGTGTGTGGCACTCTCCTCCCCACCCCAGAACCCCCTGGGCAGGGATCCAAAGGGTAGAGGAAGGAGTTGGGGGAGATGGGGCAGGCATGGAGCACACACCCCTTCCCACAACAAGCACCATTCCCAGACACCTGTGAACCCCTCCTACCCTCCTGGGCCTAGAGCTTGCCTGCTTCACTGACTGATTTGGGCCCATGAACATGAGCTGACCTCGTGATGAGTTCCTAGATTGCTTCTCCTCCTTGGGTCATGCCGGCTTTCAAAGGCCAGTTGTGACCGTAATGGACATGGTAGGGATGCAGCCACCTGCAGCATGTGCAGACTTTGTACCTGCCCTCCTGCTGGCAACGAGATCATTACATGTGCCCTCCTGACAGCAGAGGCAGACACTGAGGCTTGCATCCCCCCATCAGACCGTTGTTAATTTGGATGTACACTGCTTGTTCATGAAGCAGAAAAAAACCTTAGTGAAAGATTTACAGCAGGACTTAGAGGAACTAGCTATTCTAACCAGTTGTAATTCGTATGATGGAGGCAGAGCAAGAGTGGGAATTAAATGGTGGCAGGGCAGGGACCAATCCCTACCCTGTAGAAGTAGACTGTGAGCTCTTTGAAAGTATGGGGTCAGCACAGCTGGCTCATGAATTGCTCCAGCTCTCGGATGAGGTGTTGTAGACTTACAGCAGTACCAGAGCAAGGGAAATCTCTCACTCACATGCAAAGTGCTTTAATGTGCTACAAGAAATACAGCTGAGAAGGGCTGGGAGCAGGCAGAAGCTAGTCTGGCCTCCAAAGTACCTTTGCACACTGTAAAAAGCATCTGTGCTGGAGTTTTGTTCTTGATCAAGAGACTAAAAAACCCCTTTACCTCCTTCAGCATACCCCAAGAGGTTCTCAGGAGCCCTCTAAATGTGCAGCACTGCATAAAGATCTGGCTGTGGGAGGATATAATGCCCCACTCTCTCTCGGTATTTTCTTTAGCCTACCACAAATTAAGAGCAGTGGGAGGCTGCTGAACTTTAGTCATTTGCCCATCAGACAGGCTCTCTTCCCGCTGATTTCCTGTGGCTAGCAAAAGAAGGCCGCTGGTTGTGAGGGCAGTATTCTTTGTTTTCTTATGTCTCTTGATGAAGGAGGCTCTTTTGCAAGAGGTAAGCATTAACATTGGTCAGCTACCTCAGTCTAAAAGCATGCAAGCAAAACCCCACTATGGTCCTTGGCAATTTGTCACAGGAGGAATATGTGCAATGCTTTTGCCCCAGAGAGGAGTATGCCTGTGGCCCAGAGGACAAGGACTGTGAGCTTCCTCAGCTGATGCTACTGTACCATCATCTATCTACATAGCATGTGTCTATCTGCTCTTTTTCCTGATGGCAGTGGAGACTTGGGAGTGTCTATCTCTCCTCGCTCCTTGTTTCAAATCATAAGCTGCACCCAAAGTCGTGCTAACACATTTGCGCAGCCATATGGAAAATAGATAAGTAGATGTATCTAAGCTAAAAGTATCATTTGATTCAGATGCCCTGCTGGAAATGGGCAAAGAGCTCAGATCTGCCTTCACCTGCTTATTTAGCAACATCCTGCGTAAAGAAAAGATCTGTCCTGCTGCATACAGGGAAAGAGAGGCAGTAGGGTTTGGGCTAAAAATATCTGTACATCCTGAAATATCTGTAAAAAATATCTGTACAACCTGTACATCCATGAAATCCTTATCTGAATGAGGACAAGTTTGAAACTCTCAAATTCAGGCTAACTACACAGGCGAGAAGAGGAAACCGAATGAGTAGTCTTGTGTTTGCTAAAGCATTAACTTCTTCTAGTAGCACATAGGGTGAAGGGATAATTTTCCTTTGAATGGAAGAAGTGTTCCTGCAAAATACACTTAGGCTGCTTAGATGAAGAGCCCAAAGGAGCTGGGTCCTTAGAGCACAGCAATCTAGAATATCCTTGGCATTTGTATTTCAAAACTTGTCCTCTGATAAATGAGCTTAAAGCATCCCTCAAAGAACTTGCTGTGGATGAGAGCCAGTGCCATTGTTTGATTTCACCTCAGTGCTAAGGGTGCAGAGAAGTCAAAATCTGAAGATACATGCCCAGAGAACACCCTGGAGGGAGGGGATAGGGACAGACAGTACACAGGGATTGGCAGCCTTCCGTTCACTCCCAACAGTGTCACTTGTCTTGGGAATCAATCTGCCGCCTGCGTAGCTTTCTCAAAGCATTTTTCATGTCCTCATTCCTAAAGGTATAGATAATGGGGTTCATCAGAGGGGTAATGGCCGTGAAGAAAACTGACACGACTTTGTCTGCAGCTAAACTCTTGGCTGGCCTGAGATAGATGAAAATGCAGTGTCCCAGGAAAAGTGTCACCACTGTCAGGTGAGCAGCACAGGTAGATAATGCCTTGTGTTGCCCTTCCGAGAGATGGTTCCTTAGTGAGACCAAAATGACCACATAGGAAGTCACCAGCACCAGGAAGCAGACCACAGAGACGAGGCCTGAGGTGGCGACAAGGAACATTTCTAAGACATGGGTGTTTGTGCAGGCCAACTTAATGATCAAAGGGGCATCACAAAAGAAGTTGTCAATGGCACTGGGACCACAGTATGGGAGACTGAGGGTCAGGGCAGTGAGGGACACAGAATGCATCAGTCCTCCCATCCACATGACTGTGGCCAGCTGGAGGCACGTCTTCCGGCTCATGATGGTGCCATAATGCATGGGGTTGCAGATAGCTATGCAGCGATCATAGGCCATGATGGTGAGGAGAAAGATCTCTGTGCAGGCAAAGAAGTGGAGGAAGAACATCTGTGCCATGCACTCCTCAAAGGAGATGCTCTTCTTGTCCACCAGGAAGTCAGCCAGCATCTTGGGCATCACCACTGAGGAGTGGCAGACGTCAATGACAGAGAGGTTGCTGAGGAAGAAGTACATGGGACTGTGCAGACGCTGGTCATGTGCAATCGTGAAGATGATGAGAATGTTGCCCAAAATAATCAGCACGTAGACGACCATGAAGAAGGTGAAGAGGGCCAGCTCTACAGTATGGTTGGTGGTGAGGCCCAAGAAGAAGAACTCACTCACGCTAGTGTGATTCTGCCACACCATGTTTACTGCTGCGTTGCACCTAGGAGAAGACACGGTGAAAGGAGAATTAAATTTGTGGTATGAGAGGACAGAACATGATGACAATCATACAAACTTGAGCTATATGGAGGAAGAAAGACAGAACAGCCTAACAGTTTCACCCAAAAGGTGATGCCTAATATTAGCAGAAGTATTCAAGTTTGAAGGACAAGCGAGTACCGGAACAGGTTTTCAAAGGAGACTGTGGGCTTTCTTCAGTTTCCAGACAATGCAATGCAAGCTGACTTACTTCTCTGACTTGCTCAGGAGCTATCAGGTTGCAGGAAGATTTGCCTCCTGGCAGAATGTACCTCAGGATCCATCTTTCCTGACTCCAGGTGTCTAGTTTAAGCTACCTGTCTGCAATTGTCAGACATAAAAGGGATGAATCTGTGCCTGCAGTTATTCCTCTTCCTTCACTGTAGAGGAAACCAAATGATTAGTGGAAGACTTCTGTGTTGGGCATTGCAGTTTAGTGAGATGACATCTGAATAGACTTCAGGGAAGTCACTGCTAACTTCTTCATAGATCTCATAGACTGGGGATTTAGGCTTTCACTAAAAGATCATTTTTACGACCTTAGATACTTGTTGCTGCTGTTTGCTGAGTCTTGACTGGTTTTCCAGCCTCCTCCCAAAAGCAAGAATACCCAGCACAGTCTCCAAATGTGGTATGACACCACCTTTTCCTGCTAGGTAGCTGTCTGCAAATTCATTTGAGTGTGGCATTCACTTCCCCAGCTGCAACCTTGCTTGGGGAGAACAGATTCACCTGCTTTTCAGTCAGGAGCCAGTCAGAAACCTCAGCTGCTTGATAGCTGATGTATTTATGAGGGATCAAGCAATGCAACACCTGCAGTCACAAATTCAGTGACCTTGAATAGCTCTGCCCATTCCATATTCCAGTGTTCCTATGATTTTATTTTCATTTTGAAATGAAAATCTAAAAATTTTGGCAAACTAATCAAAAGTACACATACACAAACACAAAATCTTGTCTTTGGAACAGGAGTGAGACGAGAGGACATCGAATAGGAACCCTGTCCAACAAAGGAGAAAGCTTGTTTACAGCGCATGGTTCAAGGCAGTCATACAACAGAAATAATGATGTGGGAAACGGCAGGACTTCTCAGAGTTCCCCACTTTGCTAAAATGAAACCATCTCTGAGTATGAACCCAGGGTTCTTGTATTTGGAAATCAATGTCACTGTGGTTTCCTTGCTGCTGATATGCTGAGCTTCTGAGAACAGGGCTAACCAAGCACCTGAACGCTAGCTACATTTCTAACAGCGTGTGGACGCTCCAGAAATGGCTGAATACCCCAATAGTGGTCTGCAGCTGTTACAAGTGGAGCCACAAGCCTGTAAAATGTACATTTACATTAGTATTTTCGCCTGTTACAGCTCCCACGACTAACATTTTCATAGGGCTCTAAAGTTGCCAAGGACCCGCACAGAGGCTCCTGTCTTCATTTGGAGTCTGCTGAGAGACAGATACTGATGTCTCCAAAGACACCTGGTAGAATCAGATGCCTGATTTCCTCCTGTACTCAAGGTCTTGCAAAAAGGATTGAAAAGCAACCAAACAGAAGTGTTGTTCTCCTTCCAGTCAATGTCTCAGCCCCTTCTCCCTGCAACAAACCCAAAAGCAAACAGAGTAGGGAGGAAAAACCGAGCTTACTTATGTAGTTTCCAGTGGTGTCCGGAAAAAGAATGATTGTGAGTTGAATTCCAGTGTTTTTTCTCCATAAAAGAAAAAGCAATTTTTGGTCTAAAAAATGGAGATGGATAAACAAATTTCTTCCTTTTGATCGGCATCTGTAAATTCCTCTAGCCAAAGGAATTGATAATTCCTGCAACTGAACAGGCAGGGTTTGCTTTGGTTTGGATTTTTTTTTTTTTTTTTTGAGGGGGGGGTGTCCCTCTAATATACCCAAGTTATCTTGTGCAGATGGTCCCCTCATACTGGAAGATCGTCCTGATATTTAACTAGTTCAAGCCTTTACTTAATAAACAAACAAACAAACAAACAAAGAAGCAAATAAATAAAGTAAATCTTGATTGGTTACTTCATGAACAATGCAAAAATCAAAATAGAAGCTGAACTTCCTGCCTACTTACAAAGCATTCCTGCCAATACGAAGAAGACCTGCCCCCAAATCAGAAGTTGAAGCTCAACACTGACAGCATAAACAGGGATGCAGAGGTGACTTACACCCTCAACCCTTCCCCGTAACAGCTAGTTCTGGAGAGCAAGAGCATGCGGTACTCAATTACTCTGAACACCAAATACAGAACCTTTTGTGCTGTGATGAAGTCATAGAGAACTGATAAAGCTTGGGCTGTGTGCTTGTCTGAAAGACAGATTTGGGACTCAAGAAATGTTAAATTCATGCCTTACTAGAGAGTCACAAAGGGATTTGTTAAATCATCTTAGGTTGTTGACAGTATAAGCTTTGGCAGAGATTTAATAAGTCCCTTGGGAGTAGAGCTGTGGGTCCACTTAGTCACCCAGAAAACCTGTGTGGCTATAGTAGCTCACACAATTGTTCAAAGTCCATTTCAATGGCCTCTGGAGACAAAGAACAAATGTTCACCCATGCCACATAACTCGCTTTGCCTTCTTAAAGGTGTTCTTGGTGAACTAACACCAAGTTTACGCACTGGGAGGGCAGAATACAGCCCATGAGCTCTGCCCAGATGACTTGGACTTAGGAAAGGGATCACAAACTCAGTGTGGATGAAGGCCTCTGAATAAGAGCTGCAATGCTGAAAATCTGCACACTGCAGCTGGTGCAAACTGAGTGACCAAAAGCGCCGATGGAGAACTGACAAAGGATTGCAGCTTCAGGCGTTCATTTTAAGGGATTTTCCTTAAAAAGAGAGAAATATTAATATACAATATGCCTAATGAATGGCATTCAAGCATTATGTTTCTTATCTCCTTGCAATAGTGACAAAAAGTCAAGTATGGGCAGGATTATTTTCTCCGGTTCTTCATTTGCATCTTTAGCTGCTCTGTCAGTAAGAACTATGGATGTTTAGAACAGCTTGAGAACAGTGTGGGGAAAAAAGGGGAAAATCAAGCAAAGGAATTAACCAAGCCTCAGCTTCCTAAAATCTTATCTCAAAATGAAAACTTGCACATTGCTCTGAATACACTTCCAAAAAAAAAAAAAAAAGGTAGAAAGTGATGTCTTTTGTATGGTAGCTTAATCTTGGAAGAAACCCCCTTTTTTTTACGTTTCCTGGTGAGGCAAGAGAGTTCAAACACAGGCTGATAAGCATGGCCTAAAAGTTACAAAGTGAAGTACCAGGATTATCTGCACAGAAAGAGGTTAGAAGCTGATTTGTCACAATCAAATTCACCTATTGCTGATAAAGCTGAAAAAAACAGCAGCTGACCCTGGAAAGTGCAGCTGCTTTTGCTCTAGCTTTTATTTCTCCTCTGTGGCTACTTTTCTCCCAATTAGCTTGGGGAGTGCCCACCTCATGTATTCATTTCCCAGGATGCAGATTATGGGATTTAGCAGGAGGTGAAGGCTGTTTTAAGAAGACTGATATCACAGTGTCCTCAGCGAAGCTGGTGCAAGGGCAGGAGTAAATGAAGATGCAGTATCCCAGGAAGAGCATTACAACCATGAGCCCGATGGCAGAAGCACTGAGGGCCTTGTGCACACCTTTGCACAGATGTTTCTGTAGCAAGACTAGGAGGATGCCATAAGAGGCCAGTGGGACCATGAAGCAAGCCTAGATGAGCCCAGAGCTGGAGATTTTCAGCATCTCAATAATGTAGGCATTCATGCAAGCCACCTTGACCACTGGCTGCACATCACAGACCAAGCTGTCAAATTCTGTGAAGCAGGGCAGTTTGATTATAATTCCAGTCAGGCCACAGGGGATCCCTGTCCCCATGCACACAGCCCCAGCCAGCTGTAGGCGTACTCTTGCATGAGTGTGAGATGATAGCGCATGGGGTTGCAGATGGCCCTGTAGCAGTCATAGGCTGTTGCAGTGAGGAGGCAGATCTCTGTACAGACAGAGATGAAGGAAGAACATCTGGGACACACATCCTTCCAAAGAGATGATCTCCTCTGCACAGAAGAGGTCACCCAACATTTCAGGCTCTGTAACAGATGAATGGTGGATCTGGAGGAAAAAAGGGTTGCTGAGGAAGAGGCATGTGGCTATGAGAAAGTATCAGTCGTGATCAACAGACAGCAATATAAGGAGGTTGCCAGGCAGAGTCATGAGATGGAGGGACAGAAACACCACAGAGAGGATCATTTGTGCCTCTGAGCTGGAGGGCAGTCCCCAAAGGATGAACTCTCTCACTGTGGTCTCACTCAGTGTCACTTCTGCCATGCTTTTGGTCATGACAGAGGGAAGGAAATTTTTCACAGAAACATCTTTTTTCTTTCTTCTTTTTTTCTTTTTCCAGGGGGTGGGGTGAGGGTGTTAGTCCTTGAGATCTGTTTTGATCCTCCCATATTGCTACCAGAACTTAGAAAATAAAGGGATGGAGAGACCTGCTGAGTGGGATTTATGCCTCCCAATTTATACCTCACTATAGACTCGCTAACTGTGAAAAGACACTGAGATCATTAGCTGAAGTAACCAGCACATTTATATTGGCTCTTAAAGCCCAGCCTTTTTACTTTCCTTTACCCTGGACATGCTGAGTCCTTCTTGGAACCCTGCTACATTTTTGGTCATAGAGCTGTCTTGTGTTAGTGAACTCCATAACTCTATAGCAAAGGCTATTAATTCAGGAGCAAGGTTTAGTTGTCAGTGTTGTTTTGTAGCCTACTACATAAGAAACCCTTACTCTTTTCCACATAAAAGCCCGAGGTTATAAAATAAAGAGTTACATTTCTTATAGTAAGCTTTCCTTTTTGATAGGACATACCTGCTAGTAAGACTTAAGGAAATCAATCTAGTTATTTTCATCTATTTATTCATTCATTCATTTATTTATTTATTTATTTACCAAGAAAAAAGTATAGGAATAGGTTGATCAAAGCCTCTAATTGCCTTCAGGGAGACCAGGAGCCTTTTTGATGTAGCAAAGGTATTCACCTGGTCAGTGAGGCAGCAGTGGTTACAGAGTATTTTCAATAGACTAATTGTCAGCTGGAGTCATTTACAAAAGGTAGTGATGGATAATCCATCACTGAGAAATGGCACAAGAAAATTATTATTATTATTATTATTATTATTAATAATAAAGAAACCCAAATGACAGGACTGAATATTCTTCTTGAAAAACCTGCTTGATTTGCAATACAAGTTGAATTCAGCCCTGTCTTCACTAGAAGATCAAAGTAGGTGATACATTTATAATGAAACCAGCTAAGAGTCAGTATTCTATTAATAAAGTGGGATATTTGCAATCTTGTTGGTGGTGTTAGGCTGAATTACTTTGGGTTGACAGGTGGAATAGTAAAATTGAAAAAATACACTGCATCAGTTTTCCCTTATAAAAATTCCTGTGAAAACAGCACCCAAAGTATATTTGAAATTCTCTCTGCAAATGCATCTAGCTACATATGAGCCTTCTCTGGGAAGAGCGTGAAAAATAATTCAGTACTCCTACTAATTCTACCCTGCTTTGGAGTTCTGGAGTCTCTTCTCTTTGTTACTTCTTATGCAGTGAGCAATTGTTGACCTGGATTAAGAGACTGTCAATACAGAGCCTTCAGGCCTGACTGTAGCAAATGCAAACTCAAGATGTTGTGTAAATGGTGTTAGGAGTAGTGAATTCAGCCAGATATTCTTCTCGCAAGTAATTAAGCCAGACTTCCCCCCATAGAGAAGCATAAGAAAAATCTTGGCTGTCTTTCTTTTAGAGTTGCAGTCCTGTGTTCCTCTCCAAATGCATAAGTTCTTGTTTCAGCCTAAGTGCAATCACTCAGAACAGTTCCTCTCAACTTTTGGGAACTGGGGCTTTTAAAGTGAAGCACAGAGACCATTACTGAGATATTCAAGTTCTTACAGACACAGGCACACATCCTGTGACAGTCCCTCCAACACCTGAGTGACTGCTTGGGAGAGTTACTAAAGTCACGGGCTCTTTTCTAAGAAGATGTCAGAAAGCAGCAAGCGGGGCTGCTCCACAAGCAAAGGTGAGCTGGGAGCCCAGGGTGGCCATAGCATGGGCAGCACCTGCACCAAGAGGGCACAGACCCACAACACCCAAGCAGGTTTTGGTTGGGGATAGCAGTGGGTTCTGTCAGCAGTCCGATAATCATCAGACCAGGCAAGGTGATGAGTCAGGTCCAAGCTCAGCACAGGAAGCTGTGGGAGATGACCTTGAATTTCAATACATGCAAGATCATATTGCCTGTGGTTGGTGATTTGCGCACAAGTGGAAACATTATCACTCAGCAATGGCCAAAAGAGCCACAGTGAGAATGACAGCCAGCCAGAAACAGAGTAGCTGCAGCTGGAGACATCCCACCTGTGACAAAGGAACAAATGCTCCAGAATGAATCACTGATAATAAAGCCTCCAACTGCAAAATCTGTGTGGGAGAGGATTGGAAGGTAGTTGACTGTTGCTCAGCCCTCCTGGTTGACTTCCAGACTGCTGCAAGACATTGTTGTGGAGCTTCTACACTCATGCCAGAAAGCTGCAACGTGTAAATGCTCTCAGGTCACATGTTTTTAGTACATAGACAGTAGGAACAGGCTGATCAGTACTGTCAAACTACTGTTGCGTGTTGAATGTATAAATGTTTGTAGCTTCGCAGTTACTGCCATATATTGAGGGTATCTTATAAAGTGCTTATATTGTGGTAGTCATTTAAGTTACATAGTAGCATTTTTATATATATCACAGAATCACAGAATCACAGAATCACAGAATCACTGAGGTTGGAAGGGACCTCTGGAGATCATCTAGTCCAACCCCCCTGCTCAAGCAGGGTCACCTAGAGCACATTGAACAGGATTGCATCCAGGCGCATTTTGAATATCTCCAGAGAAGGAGACTCCACCACCTCTCGGGGCAACCTGTTCCAGTGCTCTGTCACCCTCACAGTGAAAAAGTTTTTCCTCATGTTAAGATGGAAGTGTCTGTATTTCAGTTTGTGCCCATTGCCTCGCGTCCTGTCGCTCGGCACCACTGAAAAGAGTCTGGCCCCATCCTCTCGACACCCTCCCTTCAGATACTTATACACATTGATAAGATCTCCTCTCAGCCTTCTCTTCTCCAAGCTAAACAGGCCCAGCTCTCTCAGCCTTTCCTCATAAGAGAGATGCTCCAGTCCCCTAATCATCTTTGTGGCCCTTCGCTGGACTTGCTCCAGTAGTGCCACATCCCTCTTGTACTGGGGAGCCCAGAACTGGACGCAGTACTCCAGATGTGGCCTCACCAGGGCTGAGTAGAGGGGGAGAATCACCCCCCTCGACCTGCTGGCAACACTCTTCCTGATGCACCCCAGGAGACCATTGGCCTTCTTGGTCACAAGGGCACATTGCTGCCTCATACTTAACTTGGTGTCCACCAGCACTCCCAGGTCCTTCTCCGCAGAGCTGCTTTCCAGCAGGTCAACCCCCAACCTGTACTGCTGCATGGGGTTATTCCTCCCCAGGTGCAGGACCCTGCACTTCCCTTTGTTGAATTTCATGAGGTTCCTCTCTGCCCACCTCTCCAGCCTGTCCAAGTCTCTTTGAATGGCAGCACAGCCCTCTGGTGTATCGGCCACTCCTCCCAGTTTTGTATCGTCAGCAAACTTGCTGAGGGTGCACTCTGTGCCTTCATCCAGGTCATTGATGAAGAAGTTGAACAAGACTGGACCCAGGACTGACCCCTGGGGGACACCGCTAGCTACAGGCCTCCAACTAGACTCTGTGCCACTGAACACAACTCTCTGAGCTCTGCCATTCAGCCAGTTCTCAATCCACCTCACTGTCCACTCATCTAACCCACACTTCCTGAGCTTGTCTATGAGGATGCTATGGGAGACAGTGTCAAAAGACTTGCTGAAGTCTAGGTAGACAACATCCACTGCTCTCCCCTCGTCTACCCAGCCAGTCATTCCATCATAGAAGGCTATCAGATTGGTTAGGCATGATTTCCCCTTGGTGAAGCCATGCTGACTACTCCCCATCACCTTCTTTTCCTCCACATGCGTGGAGATGGCTTCCAGGATGAGCTGCTCCATCACCTTTCCAGGGATGGAGGTGAGGCTGACTGGCCTGTAGTTCCCTGCCTCCTCCTTCTTCCCCTTTTTAAAGACTGGGGTGACATTGGCTTTCTTCCAGTCCTCGGGCACCTCTCCTGTTCTCCATGACCTTTCAAAGATGATGGAGAGTGGCTTAGCAATAATGTCCGCCAGCTCCCTCAGCACTCGTGGGTGCATCCCATCAGGGCCCATGGATTTGTGGGTGTCAAGTTTGCTTAAATGATCTCTAACCCACTCCTCCTCCACCAAGGGAAAGTCTTCCTCTCTCCAGACTTTCTCTCTTGCCTCCAGGGTCTGGGGTTCCTGAGCGCTGGCCTGACCAGTAAAGACTGAAGCAAAGGTGGCATTCAGTAACTCTGCCTTCTCTGCATCCTTCGTCACCAGGGCACCCACCCCATTCAGCAAAGGGCCCACATTTTCCCTAGTCTTCCTCTTGCTGCTGATGTATTTGAAGAAGCCCTTCTTGTTGTCCTTGACATCTCTAGCCAGATTTAATTCCAAACGGGCCTTAGCCTTCCTCGTCGCATCCCTGCATACTCTGACAACATTCCTATATTCATCCCAAGTGGCCTGTCCCCCTTTCCACTTTCTGTAGACTTCCTTCTTCTGGTTGAGTTTTGCCAGGAGCTCCTTGCTCATCCATGCAGGTCTCCTACCTCCTTTGCTTGACTTCCTACTCATAGGGATGCACCGCTCTTGAGCCTGGAGGAAGTGATGTTTGAATATTAACCAGCTCTCTTGAACACTCCTTCCTTCCAGGGCCCTAACCCATGGGATTCCTCCAAGTAGGTCCCTGAAGAGGCCAAAGTTTGCTCTCCTGAAGTCCAGGGTTGCGATCCTACTTGGTGCCCTGCTGCCTCCTCGCAGGATCCTGAACTCCACCATCTCATGGTCACTGCAGCCAAGGCAGCCCCCAACCTTCACATCTTCCACCAGTCCTTCTTTGTTTGTATAAAACATATATATAAAATTAAACTGTAGATGTGTAATTTACAAGTTTAGGAGTGTGTGTATTGCTTCCCATATCCTGAGACTGAACCATAGCTCAGCTGGTCTGGGCCATTTGCTCAAGCTGCATTATCACATTAATTGCCATAGTCAGAATGATGAAGACTTAGCAACAGATACACTGATTGAGTAGGCTTTACCTATGGAATGATTAGAAAAGGCCACTCATTTTTCCTGACCCTAGATGGGACGAGACCTGAGCAGCTGCTAATTGGCAGAAACTGAACAAAATCCAAAAGCAAGCAGAGACCTCTGAGGATTGTTAATAGCTCTGGGGTGAGGAGCAGGGGGTGCCAGTTCTTCACCATGATATTGTTAAGCCTCTGGTAATCTATACAGGGCCGTAGTCTTCCTCCCCTCCTCCTGCATGAGGAGCCAGGAGGAGAGGTAGATAAACCACTGTGCCAGATTGTCCTTGAGGTATTCTTTGAGGGCTGCTAATTCAGGGTGGCAAGGCATCTCCTTTCTTGGGATCAGGTCAACGTGGCAGTCATATGTGTCATAGGTCATATGGTAGCGTTTCTTCCGCCTTCTTCTCAAAGACATCTGTAAGTCACTCATAGTGTTTGGGAGGGAGTAGGGCAGTGACTGAGGCAGAGGCAGAGTTACAGTCCTGGGGCCTGGGTGATTCAGGGTGGCAGGCTGTGGGGCTTGGCAGAGCTCTGGTGGTGCAGAGATCTTGGTTCTGAGGCTGTGTGTGGTGAGAACAGAGCCATGGTCTGTAGGTGTCGTACTTGGCCCAGTTAGCGTGCAATTATGTTCCTTGTTTTTTGTCTTCCAGGGGAGTGTTGTAGGGCTCTTGGCATCAATCAAGTCCATGGCAGCCATGCAGCCAGGAAACTGCTCACAGAGTGCAGAGTCAAGGACGTGGGAATCTCTGGACCAACTCACAAAGGTGCTGTGGTGGGGGACAGAGTCATAAGATGATCCTATAGCAGGAGAAAGCCTCACAGTCACAGCTCCTGGTATACTCATGGGTGATTCAAACCACCCCGATGTCTGCTGGAAGGGCAGCGCAGCTGGGCACAAGGAACTGAGCAGATTTCTGGAATTCACAGAAGATAATTTCTTGGTGAAGGTGAGTGATGACCTGACTAGGAGAGATGCTTTGTTGGACCTGATACACTGGAGGGCATGGCTGCTATTCAGAGGGACCTTGACAGGCTGGAGAAATGGGCTAACAGGAACCTCCTGAAATGAAGGAAAAGCAAATCCTATGGCTCGAATCTGGGTGGAATAACCCCATGCAACAGTGCAGGCTATGTCCAACTATCAAGTAAGCAGGTCTGCAGAGAAAGATCTGGGGATTCTGAAAAACAAGAGCTTGAAAATGAGTCTGCAGTGTGTCACTGCAGCAAATGAAGGCCAACCACACCTTGGGTGTATTAGTAAGAGTGCAGCCAGCAGACCCAGAGGGAAGTGATCCTTACCCTCTCTTTAGTACTTGTGAGGATACCTCTAAGCATTGTGTCCAGTTTTGGACTCCCCAGTACATGAAGGACGTTGACATACTGGAGCAAGTCCAGTGGAGGCTCTCAAGATGCTCAGGGGACTTGAGCACATGATGTACAAGGAGATGGTGAGGAAACTGGGCTTGGTCAGCCTTAGGAGGAGAAGGCTAATGCGACACCTTTTTGCTCTCTACAACTACCTGATCAGTGGATACAGAGAAGACAAAGCCAGGCTCATCTCAGATCTGCACGGTGATAGTGCAAGAGGTAAGGGACACAAGTTGGAACATGGGAAATTCTTACTAGAGATATGTTTTTATTTAATTTGTTATTATTATTATCATTATTTACCATGGGAGTGGTCAAATACTGGAAGAAGTTCCCCAGAAAGGTCATGGAATCTCCATCCTCGGAGGTGTTCAAGACTTAACCAGACAAATCCCTAACAATTTCATCTTCTTAGACCTGCTTTGAGGAGGGGTTTAGACCAGATGACCTCTGGGGGTCTCTTCCAATTATCCTATGACTCTAAGATTGCAAATGCTTTGAATCAATAACATCTTCTACTATTTTCTGTGTAGAACACCAAAGTGTTAACACTGCTGTAATGTAAGTTATGTGGTAGCTAAATGCTCAAAAAGAAGAAGGTATTTATTTTCTGCAGTCTTAGATGGGAGATTCATCCATCCCAAAACAGATTTCTAGCGTATAGATATCTATATCAAAACTTGTATTGCCTTTGTGCAGGTAATGGATAGAACTGGTCATATCTCAGGTGTGATTCATCTCCTGAGGTAGGGGTGGGCTTTACGACCAGGTTCACCTATCTGCATTTGTGTGTCTACAGGATATGTGTGCACATGTGAGCTATCCCTCCAAAGCTCCTGTTACAGTACATGGAAATCTATGGCTCAATTTATTTGTCCACACATAGGAATCTTGTACCATCAGGGAGGCCCCCAGGTTTTCTGTCTGACCTCCAGTTTCTGCTCCACAAGCCAAGGGTCTGCCTTGTGTTGTACTTACCAGCACCTGGAGATAATGTATGGCATCTCAGGTGTCACAAGAAAAGTGTGTCTAGGCATGCGGCAAGTCCTCTTTCTATTTGTAAAATGAACCTGAAACAACAGCACCAGCTGTGGAGGTCCATATTGGAGATGTCTGAAGGTAAGGGAGATGGATCCTTTAGGAGTCAGTCTCCTGACTCCTGCTGGAGTGAGGGTCTTCTCTTCTGAACCTAAATCATAAAAACCCTTCCTGCAGTAAGTGCAAAAGGAGAAACACCTTGAGGACAATTCACACTCTTCCGTCACCCCCATCAAATACCTCTTTTAAAATGAGTCCTCTTTAGTTTTAATCTTCACTGAATGGAACACACTACAGTGTGTTTCAAACACAGAATACATGTAGAACTGCTTCCATTAATGCTTTTTTCCTGATTTTTAATCTGTTTTTCATTTTTCTTGGTGCAATTCATGACAAAACATGAATAAGGACACTAAAACCAGGTCAGGAAAATCATCCTACTGGCATTTGGAAACCTTTACAAATGTCAATACCTCTCTTTCTAGTTTTGTGATATGTGCTAATTTGTTGCATCAAAGTGAGAAACAGCCTTGGGAACATCTTGTATTGTGGTATGTACTAATTTGTTACATCAGCGAGAAACAGCCTTGGGAACATCTGTGGGAACATCCTACAGCCTGTGGTGGGGGGCATGTACTCCGCCTGAGAAAATTGAGTTGAGCTAGCGAAGCGGCAATGTTAGTTTAGATAGCCTAATATGGCACACAATGCAGAGGAAGACTCCAGCCTTCATCCCCACGACCACCAGAGGGCTGAAGAAGACCCCCTAGCAACAGCCGGCGCAACCGCAGAAGTTACAGGAAGTGCTATGTATACCCGGGACTGGAATCGCATATAAGGAGACTGTGAGGGGGGGTTGCGCGCGCCGTTGGTAGAGCAGGAGACTCCCCCCGGCCACCCAGCACTGTTTTGCTTACTTGTGACTTGCTCAATTATTAAATTGGAATTTATGCAACCCGGCCCGAGTGGTTGTCAATTTGTCACGTTTACCTATAACAATTTTGGTGCCGTGACTCGGATACAGGCTTCCCTGGTTTCAGGACTCTGACTCAGGGGGGGCGCCCCATCCCGTTTTCGGATGGCCCCTGAGTGGGTAGTTCCCCTACCGTAACCTGTATTTCCGAACCCTAAATCAGGACAAGTAAGCAAAAGAACTGCAGTACCCCGTAAACTTTGTGCATGAAGATCCGAACGAAGACTCAGGACTGAGTGAGTATATGTATGCGGTTCCGTTCGGTTGGGGTGGGATACCCGGAGCACGTGAGACGTCCCCAGGGAACGGAGTGAGCGCGGACCCTCCAGGAGAGGGGGTCCTTGTGTAACAGGGGACGGTGTGAGTGCGGACCCTCCAGGAGAGGGGGTCCTCGGTGCGGATCCTCCAGGAGAGGGGGTCCTTGTGTAGCGGGGGACCGAAAAGGGGCACCCGACAGCCGACTGGGCCGCCCTCTGCGAAGGGACAACCATCCTAGCAGTAGAGACTTGGGTGGTGTGAGTGCGGTCCCCTGCGGAGAGAAAGAGAGTTGTAAAAGAAAGTGACTGGGGTGGGTGTTCCGGAAGATGGGACAGAAAAAGAGCAAGTCTTCTGATCCCATAGAGGGCTTTATGGTACGGTTACCGGATATACCGCCCGATAGCCCTTTAGGATTAATGATTAAGTATTGGAACAATTGGCCCTCCAGAAAAGGCAAAAGCCGAAAAAAAAATGGTATATTACTGTATGCAAGTATGGGGTGGGAAGCAGATTAGAAGAGACCACCTTTATTGGCCAGTATACGGGTCTTTTGAAAATTGGATATGTCAGGCTCTAAAAATATATGTGAAATCAAAAGAGCCCTTTAGTTTAGAAGAAAGTGAGTATGCTAGTTTATGGATAAGACCAGATACTCGGACCATGATATTTACCCTGAAGGAGAAAGGTCTGAGGAAGAAAAATAAAATGCTGGAGGAACTTCCCGTTTTTCCTCCCCCCCCCCCCATATTCCCTCAACTCCGGCTCAGAATGCCGAGCATCGGACGCATATGTCCGATCTAAGGACCATAATGGTTCAGGGAATCAGGGAATCTGTTCCCAGGGGGCAAAATATTAATAAGGCCTTCATGGAACAACAGAAGAAGGACAAAACACCAACAGAATGGCTCGAGAGACTTAGAAAAAATCTGCAACTTTATTCCGGGGTAGACCCCAGTACCCCTGTGGGACAGGCTCTGTTGAAAACAGTTTGTAGCAAAGGCCTTTCCAGATATCAGAAGGAAGTTAGAGAAGTTAGATGATTGGCAAGATAGAGGACTGGACGAATTGCTGAGAGAAGCTCAGAAAGTGTATGTGCGAAGGGAGGAGGAAACCCATCGGCGGCAGGCAAAGATTCTGGTGGCAGCAGTCCGAGAAGGGCAGAGAGGAATCCAGGCACAACCCCCTAGGTCGTATAACAGACCTAAAAGGAAGCCACCTCACCAAGAAGAACAACCCAGGGAAGTTGTGACGAGGGACTTGAGGCAGGTTGAGTGTTTTTATTGTCAGAAAAAAGGGCATCTGAAGAGGAATTGCAGGAAACGAATGCAGGATGAGCAAATGTTCCAAGAAGATTGGGGGGGGGGTCAGGGGCTCTATCTGCTGGGGACTCATAAAGGAACCGAGCCCTTGATAAAATTGAAATTGGGTCCCCAGCGACAAGAAGTAGAATTCCTTGTGGATTCTGGGGCAGAAAGATCTACTGTCCAAACGGTACCCTGGGGGTGTAAACCATCCCCAGAGAAATTACAAGTGATAGGAGCTAAGGGAGAACCCTTTAAGGTCCCAGTAATTAAAAATGTGGAAATAGAATCAGACTCTCGATTAAGCGTTGGATCCTTTTTATTAGTTCCCGAAGCTGAATATAATTTACTGGGCCAAGATATGATGGTTGAATTAGGAGTCAATTTAGAAGTAGAGAATCAAGAATTAGTTATAAAATTATGCACCCTTACTATTGAAGATGAGGCCAAAATCAACCCTGAAGTTTGGTATACCCCAGAATCAGTAGGGAAACTAGATATTGCTCCCTTTGAAGTGAGTATACGAAATCCAGAAATCCCTGTTAGAGACAAGCAATATCCAATGTCACAGGAAGGGAGGCAAGGACTCCGACCAGTAATCCAGAGGCTAATAAATCAAAGGTTACTGGAGCCTTGTATGTCTCCCCATAATACCCCCACCCCATACTCCGTGTGTTGGCTGAAGAGCCTGTCTGCCCCATGTGCGGCTCCAGGCACAGAGAGATGAGACAGCCCCTGCCCTGGCAAGGAGCCTCCTTCCCGCATCAGCCCCTACACCGCCCCGGGAAGGCAGGATGAGACCCCGGCTGCTCCTGGGCTGAGCACTCTGCTTGGGGTCCCAGCAGGCGCTGCGAGAAGTGGGGTGCAGGCTTCCCCCTTCTCCCCACTGGAGATGCTGCTGCCCTGGCCGGCGGTGGCAGCAGCCCCAGGCCCCCCCCCCCAGCAGGCAGGTAGTGGGGTGACGGTGCCTCCCCCAGCCCAGCACCGCCTGTGCTGCTCCGCGCGCTGAGGCGGCTCGCAGTCTTCCTCTGCTTTAGTCTGGTGCTTGGAGCCAGGGCCCCACCTCAGCTCTGCCAAACAGAGACCTCCACTAGATGTAGCCATTCACCGAGTTAACCCTGGAGACAAGGTTTTAATTAAAACCTGGAAAGACTCGTCCTTGACTCCCCGCTGGGAGGGATCTTTTCTTGTCTCACTTACCACAGACACTGCTATTCGTACCGCAGAGCGAGGATGGACACACGCTAGCAGAATTAAAGGACCGATTTCAGAATCATCGTGGGAAGCCTTTGGAAAACCAGACAATTTAAAAGTAACCTTTAAGGAGAAAGCTGGAATCCTCGATAAGTGAGACCACATTTTGTAAAACCTAACATAGTATTTGTTATAACTCCACATTGTATTTGTTATCCCTTTGTGTGTTATGCATGTAGGGTTTGTAAAGGGAAGTAGTGGACTCATTGTTAGTACGGGTATCTCCCTAGCGGCATTTGCCACCCTTGTTACGACAAAATTGACTTATTAGACATTAAAAGATCTTAAGAAAAGGTCGGTAGAATGGTGGGAAGCCTTTGTTAAAGGAGTACAACCTGAGAAAGGTTGTACCCATGCCAACCACCCCGATCACATAAGGCTAAAATTAAAAACACCAATTGTAGGTGGACTGTGCCGTATGTTGGGTGTCTCTCTTGAAAAACTGGGGAGCCTTTCAAATCAGAAAGGCACATAAAGGAGGTTCCCCTGAAGAATACGGCTGCTGTCGAGAAGACAGGTACACCCTGCTGCTCTGAGCAAAAGAGTAGGCAGAGGAGACAGAGATGTATAGAAACTGTGGGGATCGAGGCCGACAAGCCACCTCCTAAGCAGGAATACCTAAAGTTATAAGACCCAGACTCTTTAAAGTCCCAGAGACGCCTGGCATCACGGATCGCCCCTCCAAGGCATTAAGGGTTTGTAAAGTATCCGTTAACCAAGCCATGGGTCCACTACTCCTCTGGAAGATGATTGTGCTGGGCTTATTAGGAAGATGAATCAAAGGGGAACATAATGTACACCAACCCTTTAAGTGGACATTAATAAGGTGGGAGGATCAAACAGCGATCCAAGTACGAAGTGTACCCGGGAGTCCTACATTCACAGCTACCTTGTGTGAGTTGGCACCTATTGAACCATGTCGAGATCACATGGGGTTTTACTTTTGTCCTAGTTCTAATCCTGGGCGGGGGTATTGTAACTATCCAAACTCCTATTATTGTGCTTATTGGGGGTGTGAAACTATAGCCTCGGATTGGGCCCCAGGAGCAGGGTCGGATAAGTTTATTAAGGTCCAGTGGGGACCTTATGGCTGTACACCTTCCAATGGGAGGTCTAGTACACGTTTGCGCCCTTATTCGGCTTTTGGCAATCAGGGTAACTGTAAGCACCTGATGATAAACATTACCCGCCCGGAGGACCCAGGATGGTTTTTGGGAAAGACCTGGGGGGTCCGGTACTGGGAACCCGGGACCGATAGGGGAGGATTATTTACCATAAAGAAAGAAAGTGTGCAACCTATTCCTCAAGCGATAGGGCCGAATCTAGTTGTTAAAAGGGTGGAATCAAGAATCAAACCAACAGGGGCAATCATGAATCCGACAAGTATTCATATGAACCACCCCACCCTGAAAGATACTGTTGTGATCTCAGAAAGTAAAGCCACAGAGAGGGTAGACAATCCTCTGTGGAAGGTTGTGCAAGCAACCTACAAAGTATTAAATGCTACAACCCCTAGTATAACTACCCATTGCTGGTTATGCTACGACATAAGACCCCCTTTTTATGAAGCAATAGGAGTAAATATGACATATACCTTAAGCAATGATTTCGACTCACATTGTCAATGGGAAGATAAGAAGAAGGGGTTGACCATGGAACAAGTTACGGGAATGGGAATGTGTATTGGCAAAGTACCAAAATCAAAAAGAAGGCTGTGTGGGTCTATAACATTGCAAACCTACACCTCCGAAAATGGATGGATTATTCCCACCAAAGCAACTAGATGGATATGCTCAAAAACGGGCCTAACTCCCTGTGTCTCCCTAAAGGTACTCAGTGGGTCCCCAGAATATTGTATACAAGTGGAAGTAGTTCCAAGGATCTTGTACCATCCAGAAAATGTGATGTACGATCATTGGGACACCCCTCACCCGGTCCAAGTAAAGAGGGAACCATTCACCGCAATTACTATAGCCACCTTACTGGGTCTTGGGGCAGTGGGAGCAGGAACCGGAATTTCCTCCTTAGTGATGCAACAGCAGAGCCTTGGCACCCTACGGGCGGCAGTGGATGAGGACTTGGAACGAATAGAAAAATCCATTACAGCCTTAGAAAAGTCGTTGACATCGCTATCAGAAGTAGTGTTACAGAACAGAAGAGGGATGGACCTCTTATTTTTGCAACAGGGGGGATTGTGTGCAGCCCTAGGAGAAGAATGTTGTTTTTACGCGGATCATACAGGAGTTGTCAGGGATACTATGGCGAAACTGAGAGAAGGCCTTGAAAGGCGTAAAAAGGAAAGAGAAGCCCAGCAAGGGTGGTATGAATCATGGTTCAGTCGTTCTCCCTGGCTAACAACCTTATTGTCTGCAATAGCGGGTCCATTAGCTTTACTAGTACTTGTGTTGACCTTTGGGCCGTGTATAGTAAATAAAATAATTAACTTAGCAAAAAGCAGACTCGAAGCAGCCCACCTACTGTTGATAAAAAGTCAAGATGAGAGTAAGCATAACCCTATGCTCTCCCTGGCACAGGAGGCTGTTGCTCGATTTGATGAACAAATTAGAAGGGACCAAAACAAAAAGGGGGGATTGTGATATGTGCTAATTTGTTGCATCAAAGTGAGAAACAGCCTTGGGAACATCTTGTATTGTGGTATGTACTAATTTGTTACATCAGCGAGAAACAGCCTTGGAAACATCTGTGGGAACATCCTACAGCCTGTGGCGGGGGGCATGTACTCCGCCTGAGAAAATTGAGTTGAGCTAGCGAAGCGGCAATGTTAGTTTAGATAGCCTAATATGGCACACAATGCAGAGGAAGACTCCAGCCTTCATCCCCACGACCACCAGAGGGCTGAAGAAGACCCCCTAGCAACAGCCGGCGCAACTGCAGAAGTTACAGGAAGTGCTATGTATACCCGGGACTGGAATCGCATATAAGGAGACTGTGAGGGGGGGTTGCGCGCGCCGTTGGTGGAGCAGGAGACTCCCCCCGGCCACCCAGCGCTGTTTTGCTTACTTGTGACTTGCTCAATTATTAAATTGGAATTTATGCAACCCAGCCCGAGTGGTTGTCAATTTGTCACGTTTGCCTATAACAGTTTCCTCATGATTTACATTGTGACCATGTCTGGGAACAGCCTCATTGTTGTGCTGTTTGTGGCTGATTAGCACTTCCATAACCCATGTACTTCTGCTTGGGAAATCTGCCAGTGTTCCACTGTCATGTCCAAGACGCTGGCCAGTTTCCTGAGTGGAGAACAAAAAAATCAATGTTTTTGGCTGTATTACTCAGAATTATATTGTTTAGTTTTCTACTGGGTGCAAAATCTTATTGCCTGTTGGCAAGGTCTTTGTGATTTGGATTAGCAAATAGGCAAAGGATTTTATTATGAAGCTTGCATGAGTGAACAACGCTGCTTCAACTAGTAACTGTGTCTTGGCCATGTGGTTCTTTAGATATTGACATAATGGTATCTCCAATGCAAAAGTCAACTTTCTGTGCCCCACCCCCTTACAAAATTGTAATTTTGTTGAGGAATGTTATAAAGACGCTGCCTCCAGCGGGCTTTGGGACGCAAGGATTCCTGTCTGGGCACTGGAGCCCAGCCTGGTGCACCAAGGGGAGGCCTCTCCAGCCCAAGCACGGCTGCTGCTCTCCTGCTTGCAAATTCAACCAGTAGTGAGGCTGAGTTTATATCCCTTCCCCCCCCTCCGCATACCAGGTTAAGGGGAAATACAAACACTCTGTCCCCCTCCCCACGCAGCTATTGCCAAGGTACACAGGCACTATGACCTGTGATCCCTGCTCCAGCTGCTGACACTGAGACCCTCACTCCACTCACCCTGGCCACCCTCAGTAGCTGATATTTGAGTACACTGGCCCAACAACCCATGGTCCTGCTCCGGTGACTGATGCTAGGACCCTCTCTTGCCCCAGTTACTGGCACCACAGACACAGGAGCCATTATCGCCTGAAGTCTGACTCCAGTTTCTGGGCCCAATCCGCTCACCCTTGTCTCTCCACCTAGATCTTACAGCACTCACAAATGGGATATGAAGACTCGAGCTGCAAGAAAAACTTGAGTCCTGTTTAAGGTGGATTGGAAAAGCACCATTAAAACCACTGCAGAAGGTTAATATCTTGAAGGGTTAAACAATCACAAAGTCAATCTATCTTGTGGACCATGGTGTACCTCCACAGGCTTGACTTGAGTGTTCAGTCAGCAGCTAAAGGCTGGTTACATCTTCCTGCCTGTACCTATGATTCTACGTTCTGCCCAAATACTAAAGACAGTGGCTTGGGGATCACTCGGCTGGCTGGTTTGATCCCAGATGTGCAGGCTGGTAGGCTGCATAGAATTACCCACTCTCAATATAGAATTATTTGATCTGCAGAGCTAAAGGAAGGTATTGATAAAGATTTTGAGAGACTGTGGGTGGCAGCTGAGTGTAGCAAACATGGGAGACAATTGATTTTGGATAAAACAGTGATCAAAGTGATCCCAGTCACACGTGAAGAGGGCGAGGTGGTCTTAGAATGGGAGATCCCTCTCCAAAAGTTATCTTCCCAAGTCTACAGAATTGGGGGAAGGAGGAATTTGTGAAATGGTCCAAGCTACATTGTCAAGGTTGTGGTATTTCAAACTTTGGAAATGACACTATCAGTAATGCTGGGCAGTAAAGTCATAGAGGCATTCCCCATAGGAAGCTTGTAACTGTGTTGCAACTCTGAGCCAGTGTAAATGCTACCAGGGAATTCCTGGCTAGAGGAACAGGGGAGACCCTAAAAGAGATCAGCAGGCATTGTTCGGTGGAGAGCAAAACTTGCTCCCATATTATTGTCCTGCTGTACAGAACGCCCATATTAAGAGACACAATGTATTATGTGAGTTATTGGCAAATGAAGTTGCCTACACAAAGGTGTCTAGTACCATCTCAGAGGCCCTAGGACATCTGACATCCATACAGGGCTGGTCGATCTGGCATAGAGCCTATGGGAGACTTATGCCTTTCTGGAGCAGCAGAGAGACACCAGCTGAGATACCTGGAGTATTTCAAGCGGCATGACATACATGTCTGTATGTGGCCAACTGAATCCCATGGAAAGAAATGAATCCCTCCCTGTCTATGGGCTTTAGGATAAGATGAATCATGCCTTGACTTCTCTTGACAGCTCTGACTGGGGGTGCGATTCAGCTGCCTAAAAGAATAAGAAAAAAAAGAAAAATCAAGTGACTTTGCAGGTAAATCACTCTAATAAAGGTGTTTTTATTGAGTATCACTCTCTGGAGCTGCTTCTCTTTTCCAGTTGGATGAATGGGAGTGGCTGTTCCACCGATATGTGTTCCTCTTTTAGCACTGCTACTGCCCAAGATGGGAGAGATGAGACCATATCCAGTATGTAGGGTATTTCTGAAGGGATCCAGGCTGTTGGCAGTGAAAAGCAGATTTCTGCACAACACAGTCTTGAGCCAAAAGCTCCTCTCATTGCATTGTCCATTGCCTACTACCCCACACAAGCTGCAAGGCAGAACATTTTCTGTGCTAGTAACTCTCTGGTGAAAAGTCTTCTCTTTAGAGCACGCTTCACCTCCACATTCCTCAGGGTGTAGATCAAAGGATTGAGGACTGGCGTGACAACATTATACATAAGTGTGGCTATCATTGTCCACCTGGGTGAATTCCCTAAGGAAGGTGGCACATAGTTAAAAACAACAGGGACATAGAATAAGGCCACTACTGTGAGATGGGAAATGCAAGTAGAGAAGGCTTTCCTCCTGCCCTCCTTGGACTGGACTTTCAGTTGGAGGAAGGAAAAAATGTATAGGTATGAAAAAAGTATGAAGACAAAGGGGCCTATTGCATTAGTCCCTGTGACGATGTTGAGAAGGGTCAGGTTGAGCTGGCTGCTACTGCAGGCCAATCTCACCAGGGGCTTGATGTCGCAGGAGTAGTGTTGGATGTGGTTGGGGCCACAGAAATGGAGCCGGGAGGTCATGACTGTGTGCATCAGAGCATGAAGGAAGCCAGTAGTCCAAGTGGCTACAGCCAGCAGCAGGCAGGCCCGTGGGCTCATGATCAGGGTGTAGCGCAGGGGGTTGCAGATGGCCACAAAGCGGTCATAGGCCATGACAGCCAGAAGCAAAGCTTCGCTGCTTCCCACAAGGTAGGAGAAGTGGAGCTGGCTTAGGCAGCCAGTGTAAGAAATGCCCTGGTGCCCTGAGAGGAACCCAGCCAGCATCTTGGGCACGGTAACTGTGGAGAAGAAAATATCCAGGCAGGAGAGGTTGCAGAGGAAAAAGTACATGGGGGTGTGTAGCCGGGGTTCACATGCCACTACAATCATGATTGCCATATTCCCCAGCAGGGTAGACAGGTACAGCAGCAAGAACAGCATGAAGAGGAATTTCTGTAGCCCTTGAAGGCTGGTCAGGCCAAGGAGGATGAACTTCCTCACCTCTGTCTGGTTATCCATCCCTGCAGGGAAAGAGAGAATAACTTGGCAGTAACTTCCTATCTTTCTGTCCTGAGCTGCTGCATCCATTTCCCAGAGTCCTCTTCCATAAGATGCATCATCAGCTGATGCTTCCTCATAAATGGAAAAGATCAGATATTGAGTCTGGAAGGGGAAACAAAAGAATTCCTTGATTTCCCACCCCAGCTGTTTCAGCAAATACTGGAACTGTTGTAATCCAGATGGACAATACTGATGCTGGAACTGCCACCTGTGTACCAGCTCACTGAAAGGAATGGCATGTTTGAGAATTGCAAGCAAAGAAAATTATGAGGAAGAAAGACAGGCAGGCAGGCAGGCAGGAAGGAAGGAAGGGAGGAAGGGAGGAAGGAAGGTTGGTTACCTAATGTTTACATGAAGATTACTCTGAAATCCTGCAGGTTTTCCTTTTCTAAATCAAAGAAGGGTCCTCTAACATGGTTTCTTCATTCCAATTCCTAGCTGAATAAACTGCATCTCTCCCAAAGCTGAAAGAACTATAGTACTATAGTGGCTCACATCTCATACACTGCTTTCAAAGAGGATGAGTTCTGGCTGTTCAGTGGAGTCAGAAAACCTTTATAGAGTACTCTCTGCCACTGAAACAATCACATTTATTTCCAGCAAAGGAAAATTTCTGTCTCTCTGATAACTCCTCTTGGGATCAAGCCTCTGAATCTTATGGGACTTCAGTTCTGAAAACATCAAGGCATAGTGTTTTACTGACACAGAAATCTAATGATGCTGTGGGGAGTTGAACTGATCACTGATAAAATAACTGTTAGTTTTCCTCTTCTTCTAGCCACATCCTGTTAATATTGGTAATGATTATTTGTGCAGCAAGCTCTCATAAGCACGAGGAAGGTGTCGAATCAAAAAAAAAATAAAATAAAGAAATTGAGATGTGAAAGTCTATAGCACCTAATTCTCAGAAAGAGTAACAGTTTTAATGGGGAATTTCCAACAAGTTTGTTACATCTTTTTGAAATTCCCAAGTATAATAAGTTGAATAGGTATCATGGCTTCATTGGACCTTATACAACTACACAGGTGACTTCTGTCTCTGACTTAACATCTTTTGCTCCCTTTATACTCCTTACTTTTTCCATCTTTCTTTTTCCTTCTTTCTCTCTTTCTTTCTTTCTTTCTTTTTACTTCTAAAGAGGGAGATATATATATTTTTTAATACCTCAAATACCTAAAAATAGCACCCGATAATGCAATAGTAGACACACACATTCAGGGAGCATTTTCAGAACATGTATACTTCAGAGATGAAGCTGATATAAGATCTCATACCCATGACTCAGTCCATTACCTGAACACTTGTACTGGAACCTTTGTTCTCAGGGCTGTTCTGTGCACAGATAGCTAAGATGATTAAGGCTATGAAAAGGTTTTAGGATTACTCTGGTGATATCTAAGCATTTCTCTGTAGTTTCTCATTCAAAACTTTAGCATGCAACCTCTGATAACATACATGAGACCATTTATGTGTGAATATTTTAGCTATATACAGGCGCTTGTTGCTAGTCTGTGATACGAATATATATGATACGCATGAAGGCAAACAGGAACATTTTTAGAATCATTCAGAAACTCAAATCAGCTCTAGAAGCAGGAATGCAGTGCTGTTTCGGAGATCCTAGCACCTGAGCGTAATTCAGCTTGACAACCATCAATGCCCTCAGGATGCCAAAGGTGTTTACAGCCCCTGATTCCTGCTGCACATAAGCGCCTGTAAGCGAGCACCTTCATGTGGTGAAGTTTTTCCATTCTCACAATGGCACAGTGCAACAAGACCTCAGTGCCTGGAATACCATCCTGCCAGTCACCTGTGAATGCTTCCACAGACATCAGTGCTGTTACAGTAATATGGGCATCCATATGCACTGAGATTGCATTGAGGCTTCCTGGATATCACAATGTGACCACAAGGTGGGCAAGAGAGGGTCGGATACTGGCGGAGAGAGACACTCAAGGTTCATGAGGGGTTAAACAGGATAGGTTTAATAAAGGGCTTACACTATAAGATGCATGGGGAGCCCCAGGAACTGCAAGGAGGGGTTGCCAATGGGAGGCTGCTGGAGGCATGGGTCGGACGCAGGAGTCAGATGTCCAGGCGGAACTCGACTCGTTGTTCGTAAGGGCCCCTTAAATCTACTAGAACTATTTCCTTAGCTCAGCCGTGCTAACCTTGAGTAGTTACTGCCCAGGAAGCAGCTGGATGTTGTTGACAAAATGGAATATGCATGCCTGGCCCTGATGGGAATTTGGTCAGTGTGTAGTTCCACATGCTGGGCCTGCTACCACGCACTCTGCCAGTCACTGACTCCTCGCCAGATCTTCCGCAGGTATTCTCACTACACACAAGAATCCTCCCCATGACTTCTATGCCCTTTCTTGTCCTCAGAGAAGAGAGAGAGAGAGAGAGAGAAGAGAAAAGAAAAGAAAAGAGAGAGAGACAGAGTGAGTGATTAAAGGAGTAGCGTCAGGCAGAAAAGTCATTAATAGGATTTACAGATGAACCGCGTCAATGAAGAAGCTGTTGTTGTGTTGTGTAGCAAGGGGCTGGGAAGGAAGCTGAAGTAAGAGAGAGAATTATGAGAGAGACCAAACTTCTATGCCATCAGGTATTGCCTCCCTGTAGATGCCTCTTGGGTCTCTAGAGTTTTGCAGCAAAAGGATCCACTACTGCTGTCCTCAAGGTGCAAATCCACACTGTGCTTAGCATCCCAACCATCGTCCCCTTCCAGAGCATGGCTGCATTTACCACTGGCCTCAGCCAAGCCAGCCTTTCCAGGAACTTAGAGCACTTTGCTGAAGCACTCACACAAGAAGATGAAGAACATCAGTGTTGGTCTTGGAAACCTCTGAGGATGGAGACTCCACAACCTCTCTGAGAAACTTGTTCCAGTACCTGACTGTTCTCACGTTGAAAAAGTTTCTCCTTATATCCAGTTGGAACCCCTCTGGTTTCAACTTATGACCACTGTCTATCATCCTCCCACCATGCGTCACTGTGGAAAGTCTGGCTCTGTTCTTCTCAAGACTTTCCTGAAAGCACTGGATGACTGTTATCAGATCCCCCTACTCAAGCTGCCCGTTCTCCAGGATGAACAAGCCTAGTTGCCTCAGCCTCTGCCCATGGGACAAGTATTGCAGCTCCCTGGCCATCTCAGTGCCCCTCTGCTGAATTTGCTCCAGCTGATCAATGCCTTCCTTGTATTGGGGGGTCAAAACTGGGCACAGTATCCTTCATGTGGTCTAACAGGTGTTGAATAAAGGGAAATAATCACCTTCCTTGATCGACTGGCTATGCCCCTCTTCACAGAGCCCAGCGTGCTGTTGGCCTTCTGCACTTCCTGGCACACTGCTGGCTCTCGTTAAGCTTGCTCTCCACTAGGATCTCCAGGTCCTTCCTCAAAGAGCTGCTGCTCAGTGAGTAAGTCCCCAGCCTGTGCCGTTGCAAGGGGTGCTGCCTTTCCAGGCACAGGACTCTGTGTTTGTCTTTGTTGCATTTCATAAGGTTCCTGTTGGCCCATTCCTCTAGCCTCTCCTGGTCCTTCAGAATGGCAGCTCTGCCCTTAAGCATATTGACTGGCTGCCATTGAGAAGCGTGCATTCCATGACCTCCTCCAGATCACTGATAAAGATGTGAAGGAGGACAGGTCCCCAGATAACCCCCTGCACTACTCCACTCATTACTGGCTTCCAAGTAGAGTACAACCCACTAACCATGACCCTTGAGTGCCATCATCCAACCAGTTTTTACCAATTAAGTTGCCCACCTATCCAGACTGTAACGTCCTACCTTGAATACAAGAAGAGACCGTGTTGTGGGAGACAGTGTTGAAAGGCTTGCTAAAGTCAAGGTAGATGACACCTATTGCTCTTCCTGCATCCATAAATCTAAGCATGTCATCATAGAAGGCTATCAGGTTGGTCAGGCATGATTTATGCTTGGTAAATCCATGCCGATTGTTCCAAAATACCTTGTTATTCTTAATGTGTCTAGAAACGTGTTCCAAGAGGCCTCATTCCGTGATTTTCCCAGGGACTGAAGTTTGAATATTTTTGGTCACAAACTTGTATGAGGGCAGGGCAGGGCATCCCCATTTGCTGGAGGTGAAAAGGAGGATGCGGTGTGTGTGGGTGTGAGTGAAATGGGGGGACAAATCTTGTCCTTGTGTATGAGGGGATCGAGCATATCCAGCGGGAGCGTGCTTGTTTGGAGGGAAAAGGGGACCAGGCATGTCCATGGTGGTGGGGTGAATGGAGGGTGTGGCATGTCTGTGTGTGAGGGGAACTGGGACAGCACATGTGTATGTGTCTCGTGGAAGGGAGGGAAGGAAGGCCCTTCCTTATCTTTGTAATTTACTTTTGCCTGCCAGAGACCCCTGTTTGAGGACTTTCCCTGAGCCAGTTTCACAAAGTAAAAAGAACAAGATTTTTATTAAAGCGACAGATAAAACAGGTTCGGAATTGCCGTTGATAAATGCACTTGCTGCCACAAATTTTCTTTCTATGAGCTCAAACTAACAATTAAGCACTTTCAGTAATAATATATTATCCCGGTAATGTCCGACGTTTGTCGGAGGCACAAGTCTTACCAAAGAGGCATGCATCCCTGCTTGGGGGAGGGGAGAAGGAGGCTCGCTCGTCAGCAATCTCCGGTGAACAGGTTGGGGGTTCAATTTTCTTCCCTTCCAGAAACTTTAGTGAGCTATCCTCTGTTTTATAGTTGCTGAAGGTGGGATGTGGAAGCACGGCAGACATACGTCATTGGCCAGATCGCCATTTGTGCGGTTGTTGGGGGTATGCCCCCCTTATTTACATATCATTATGCAGCAAAGGGCATGTTTTTTAATATGGTAGTCCAGGATAATGAGGCTAGGGGTACTATAGGTCAACAGTTAGTCCCTGAGCAGCAATTATTTTTTGGGATGCAACCCTTTGTGGTCAGGGGCGGACTGTGATACCTCCATATCGCTCCCTCCTCTGCCGTGCAGCTGGAACAAGCTGTCTGGCCTTCACCAGCTAGTTTGTTACTCATGTTGCAAAAGGGTGGTGTGTTTTGTCTGCCATGTACTGTTTTTTCCTTTGTGCCCCCTTATCTTTCTCCCTGAACTCTCTCTTGATGCCACATCATCCACCCCGTGGCTGCTGCCACTTTCACATCCCACTCTCAGTCACAGGCGTATCGATAACTTGCTGGAAGGGTGATGCGTATGTTTCTGGACTGACTTCCACTAACGGGGCGTAGGAAGTGGTGAGCGGACGCAACTCTAGGGCATGGCTTATGAAGGTTTTTAGGCAGCTAACAGTGATGCATAACAATATTAACACAATGACAGTGATAACTCCAGTCTGTAACAAGCTTTGGATCCATCCGGTGACACCGAGTCCAAACCAGCCGAACAATTTCGACAGCCGGCTGTTGTTCATTGATTCTCGGAGCTCGCGAGTATATTTGGCCACCTGTCATATGGTTTCCAGTTGGGTGTTGAGGTCCTGTGTGACATTTGGGATGTATACACAGCAGTCCATGCTCGAGAGGTTGAGGTAGCCACACAGTCCATTTTGGTGTAATAACATCAGGTCCAGTGCCATGCGATTCTGGAGAGCCATCTTAGTCGTAGCTTGCAACTGTGTGTTGATCAAGGACAAGCTGTCTCACGTGGTATTGGCTAAAACTTCTACTTGGTAGGCTAATTTACTTATCCACAACCGCGTTTGTACCATAGCGGACCCAAATCCCCCAAATCCTTCCATTCCCCATGCTATTCGGATGGCTGCTCCCTGGTCCTACCACCCCTCAACCTTACCTCCCAGCTCCCTTTTTGTGCGAGCAAACCAGTGGGGCTAGACTGGGGTCCTCTTCCATACAGGGCACAAAGTGGGGACACCTAGTGTACATTGGGGGTTAGGCAGTCTAGTAGATAAGGTAGTATACATGTGACCATCACTACAGGCCCAAATTAGGCCTGCTGGTGCATTGCCGGAGGTGATGCGGCAGTCATTGCAGGGCGCGAATTCTGATCCTATGTATGCATAGGGCACATTGTGGTTTCGGCACAGGCAGCCCGTTTTTAGGGTCGTGTAAACCAATCAATCAGTAATACTTTACCCACTTGTATTGTTCCCAGTTGGAGCAATTTATCACCGCTCGGCAAGACCACAGTGCTGATCCATTTGACGTGGGAATAAAAGGGGACCCATGATCAAAGGGTATGAAGCCCCTACCAGGGTCGGAGCAAGAGCAACTATAGGGACAATTTGTAGCCAGTGTAGCATCATGGCATTGTTTTGGACATCCCTGGCCCATTCCATCATCCCATTGTATGCACCAGGACGTGTTTACAGGCTGGGTATATTGCAGGATGTTGGCTGCACGTCCCCAAGACCATGAATTTAAAGCACCCCAGGGCAATGCACTACAACGTGTAGTCCAGCCGCCCGGGTTCCAGATCATTGAGCCATTAGGCTCCTCTGTGTAGTTCCAACTAAGGGTGCAGTCAGTTTTAGAAATTGTTGAGAAACTGAAAGCCCCAGTTGATGTTACAGTTAGTGGTGCCTGATGTGGGGCATGCGGATTTACAAATGGTATGGGTCCACTTTGATTCCAGAGACATACTAGACTGGTTTCTATATCCGTTGGAATTATTCCCATAGGCAGGGGATCCTCAACTGATTTGGGAAGGGGCAGGCAAGCAGTGATGCTGGACTCATTAAGCATTGCTGCAAACCCCTTATCAAGGCTAAAATCAGATTATCATTCAAATCATGAGGGAACTGATCACAACAAGTTCTTGTACTGTTGTGCCAATTATTCTCTCAGTTCACACATGTGATTATCATTATACCTATTAAGCATATACATGTTAAGCTCAAGCATATTTTCTCAGCACAGCCTATGTATAACATTAGGTTCATGCTAACAGTATGTTACAAGCGATAGTGCAAGCGAGGCTTTGATTACAGTTTTGGCCTACAGACAATTATAAGTGTTAGAAATACAATTACCCAGCAACAAACAATTAGTAATCCTTGGGGCACTCCCAGTCAGTGTAAGGGAGTCCTTGATCCCAGGTGCAATTTTCCAGCATGTGGAATACCTGTGGAGACATAAAGAAAAGATGCTTGGTTGTCGTCCAACTGGTGAAATTTATGTTAGAAGGTGGGTACTATCCATCTAGTGCTAATTCAATATTTTTCTCCACCTACCAGTATGTCATCAATATATTGGTATATCATGATTCCTGAGGGAGTGGGAATGTCCTCACCGGCCACAAGCGGGAGAATTGTAGGGGGAGTGCGCCTACCATCCCATCAATTCCCGCCTATGCAGCTGCAGACAGCATCAAAGAGCCGCTGTGGAACTAGCACTCGCTGGGCAGGGTGGCTCACTGCCCTCCCCAGGGATGCAAGGTTTTTCACGTGGCATCTGGTAAGTCAATCAGGTCCTGTTGCAGGGCTGAGGGCTCGAATCTGCCAGGGGCTGAGTCATGCCTTATGGGCAGGGCATCAATCCTCCGGCTCAGAGATTGTACCAGAGCCTGAAGGTCGGCTGTGGGGGTGCCGTGCAGTAACTGCCGCAGCACTCCCACTGCCAGTGCCCTGTGCCAAAGGTCCTTGTCAAATTTTGGTTTGGGGTCAGGCTGAGCCCGTACCTGGTGGACCCACCAGGGAGGTTCAGTCGGTTCTCCAGACCTAGTTTCAATCCAGCCCATACAGTGTCCGTAATTTATTATTTCTTGCACAGATTCATTCCAGGAGGTCACATGAACCTGATCTCGCAGGGGCTGCGCAGCAGCTGCGCCGGCGTTCATCGCGCGAGCAGTTTGTATGTGATCCTGAGCATTGGCCACATATGTTTTCAGACTATCAGGGAGACCACGAATAAGGGGGGTTAACCTTGCCGGATCGATTGGAGCCAGCATGGGGGATCTCCTTAACGCCTCCCTCTCATACATTGTTTGTATGCAGGTCACCTTCTGCACAGATGCAGCAAGGTCTGAGAAGCCTGTAGTCTTAATAATGAGGGGGTCCCCTCGCTCCTGCAGGTCTATGCCACTGGCCCAATAGGCAGCTCGGGCAGTTAATGAATAGTTGTGGTCAACTAGAGGGGTGGTTAGAAATACTCTGGGGCCCCAGTAGCCCTCTGCCTCTCCTTCACTCAGCAAGATATGATCTCCCGCCATGAGGGAGACTCGCCATACATATTCGGTCTCAGATTCTTCTAGCTGTCTAGAGTACTTTTCTTGCAACTTGACCAATTCGGCCAAGAACCAAGGGATTGAGCGTACAGTAGTATGAATGTTATCCTGTCCCTCAGCTGCAACTCAGTTTTAATCAGTGGTTGTACTGGTACAGGTTCGGGGTGGGGGGGGAGTATAGCAATCGGAGCTTTCCAGAAAATCGTCATTATCGTCATTGTCATACCAGATATCTCCATCCCAGGTCTCAGGGTCAGTGCAGTGTACTAGTTTAGGAATATGCTGAGCCGAGACTGTGGATAGCATTTGGTTTAGGAGTAAGTCTAATTTTGCCTGCAGCTGCTTCTCTTGCCTTTCTGCTGCAGCTAGCAGCACCTTCAGCTCCCTATTTTCTGTCTTTAAATTCTGGATTTCAACCATGAGCCTGTCTACTTGTGTCCCCAACTTTTCTCGATTCTCCTTTTCAAAGGCTAGTGAGGTTTCCAGCACCTTGTTAGCTGATTTTAAAGCGGCATATTCTGCGTCTGCAACTTTTTCAGGGGGAGGGGACTCTTTATATTCTTTCTGCACGCAAGATAAGCAAGCCCCCAGTACTGCACAAACAATTCCTTTTCCTTTACCTTTCCTGATCTTTTGCTGGATTCTACACTGCTCTATTCGCTCTACCACTTTATCTTCATCTTTCCAAAATTTGTGGGCCCATTCTTTCCCTGCTTGGGATGGTGCACACTTATATTTATGCAGCAGTTTATCCATGGCAATCCTGCCAACTACACCAGTTTACTGTCACGTGAAAGGAAGGGAAGAAAACTGAACCCCTGACCTTTTCACCAGAGACTGCTGACGAGCGAGCCTCCTTCTCTCCTCCCCCAAACAGGGATGCATGCCTCTTTGGTAAGACTTGCGCCTCCGACAAACGTCAGATGTTACCAGGATAATATATTATTACTGAAAGTGCTTAATTGTTAGTTTGAGCTCATAGAAAGAAAATTTGTGGCAGCAAGTGCATTTATCAACGGCAATTCCGAACCTGTTTTATCTGTCGCTTTAATAAAAATCTTGTTCTTTTTACTTTGTGAAACTGGCTCAGGGAAAGTCCCCAAACAGGGGTCTCTGGCAGGCAAATGTAAATTACAAAGATAAGGAAGGGCCTTCCTTCCCTCCCTTTCACGCGACAGTATGTGAGGGTCATGGGAGACAGGGTGTTTCTGATGGAGGGCATGGGGCATCCATGTATGAGGAAAATGGGGGACAGAGCATTTCTGAGAGGTAAGATTGAGGAGACAAGGTGTGAGTGGGGAATGGGGGGGCGGGGTTTCCTTGTCAGAGGGATGAGGAGCATGTCAGTGTGTGAGTGGTGCATGTCCCTGTTCAAGGCGAGAGAGAGGGAACATGACTGAGGGGAACATGGTATGCGTCTGCATGGGGGAATACAGGGACAGGTTGGGGAGAGGGGGTTATGGGTGAACTGTGGTGTATCTGGGGATTGTGGCACACTTGTAAGTGAGAGGGCCATGAGGGTTTGGGCATGTTGATGAGAGGCATGGGGAGAAGTACTTGGGGAGCATGTGTATATGGAGGATCATTTGGGAGCCATGTCAGGACAGTAGGGATGTGTGAGAGAGACCTGCTGTGGAGAATACAGTATGTTGTGATTCAAAGAGAAGAGGAAGCATGTAAATGGTGGTCCAAGAGAAGATGGGAGGACCTGATATGGGAGGCTGTAGGGACAGGGAGGTGAGGGAACCGTTGTGGGGCATATGGGGCTAGGGCAGAAGAAGGTGGGGAGAGGCGTGTGCACACACCATGTGGGGATGTTTCAGAGTTGTGGCAGAGGAAAGTTTGTGCATGTGTGGGGTGGGAGTCTGCACACGGGATACCCTGCATGGAATAGGTCTGGATTGTCACAGGGGGAGGAGGGCGTATTCATGTATGCGCATGTGTCTTCTCACTGCATGGATGTGGCGGGGTTGAAGCAGAGAAGGGAGTTGTGTGCGACAGGGATGTGGGGGCCTCAGGGAGAGGGATGTGTCTTGATGGATACAGCAGGGAAGGGGTGTCCCACAGCACACCTTGCCCCTGGATGGGGTTTCCCTCCTCCCTCCCAGTGCCTGACGTTCACTTTCATTTTCTATCTGAGCCTTGTCTCCCAGAAGAGGAGGAGAGAGGCTGGCCAAGGACACAACAGCATAGAAGGCAGGACAGGAGCCAGGGCAGAGCAAAGCTGCTGCAGCCCAGAGAGGTGAAGGTGAGTCCCTTTCCCCAGTTCCTCCCCTCCATCCCCCTATGCAAGCAGTTAGGGGCACTCAAGCTGGGGAATGACTTTTTTTCATCCCAGCAAGCTGCAGGTGGGGATAGAAACAAGTCCAAAGTTGCTGCTCTGGGTTTGCCCTGAGATGGAGCAAGGGGAAGAGATGGCTGGGACCCTGGGCTCAACACCCCTAGTCTTTGCATGCAAACCCCTTCTCCTAAGTGCTCAGCCCCTGAGTTTGGACCCCCTTACCCCGTAAGCCATTTGTTTGTGGATTTCCAGCTCAGCTCTCAACTAACTAAGCTCCCCTAAGCTTCAACCATGTGTCCTAACCTATCCTTTGCTCCCTGCTGGTGTGTCTGCGCCGGGAGCCTCTCTCCCATCCATCCTCTTGTCCTAGGTCCCTGCCTGCAGCCATTGCTCTGTTCCCCACCCTTGTTGGCACCCTTCTTTAGCCACTCAGCAAACTAGCAAAGTTCAAATCTCTGTTAGTGGCATAGCGTGGAATGCTGCCCCCATCACCTGACTGAATGTAGCAGAATTGGGCCTTTAAGCCCTGGGCTTTTAGAAGCTGAGCTGAGCATTTCTGTCATGAGACAAATGGGAAGGGGCTCTGCCCCTCTGCTCAGTGTCAGCATTGCCTCCATGGCAGCGTTTGCAGGAGGGCAAGAGGAGGAGGTGAGTTAGAACGAAGCTGGTGCAAAGAATGTTTTGCTTGGAAAAATGAGGTAGGATGAAAATGAGTGTTCCTGTTTGGACTATGGGTATCGACACCCTGTTAACCAGCCTGTCTCACTGTCCCCTCTGCTGGCTGTGTTTGTCATGAGCAAAGGCATCTGGAATCTGCATGGCGCTGCCCATTTGCCTGATTGAGACCACAGAGGCAGGGGCTGGTGGTGCAGCAGAAGACCCTGCAGGTGCTGTCAGAATTCCTGCAGCCTGTGGTGGTAGTGGCCATCACAGGGCTGTACTGCACTGGAAAGTCCCACCTCATGAACAGGCTGGCTCGTGAGAGGATGGGTGAGAGAGGTGGTGAACCAGGCAGGTCCCAGCTCTGGATAGCCAGGGTGCCTGTGTTTTCTTGCTCTCTATCTAACACTGTTGAGCCCCTCACGTCCTCTCCACAGGTTTCTCCCTGGGCTTCACCATGCAGGCCCATACCAAAGGTATCTGGATGTGGTGCGTGCCTCAGACCTGCTGGCCTGGACACACTCTAGTGCTACCAAACACTGAAGAGTGGGGTGATGTGGAGAAGGTGTGGGAGAAGCAGAGACTGCCTTTTGTGGCGACAGTGCACTTTGTGGAAGCTCTCAAGGGCCCAGCCATGTGGCAGGACTCAAGGTGTTGTCATTGCCTGCACTGGTGTGCCAGGAAGAGACAGAGGCTGTGGGGAAGGAGGCTAGTGCAGAGCTAACTGGGTAAAGTCTTCTGGCTGATGAAGTCCTGCCTGGCATCCTTCACCTCTGCCTTTGACTGTCAGAGACCTCGTTCTGCCTGGCATCCTGGCTGTCTGCAGGGTAGTGGAACCAGTCTGTGTCTGGGCCCATGCTGGTTGGTGGGACACCTCTTCTTCCCAGGCACTCTCCCTCTCATTCTGGTTCTTTGATTACTGAGCAGCCGTTAGGCTGGTGGACCTTCTGATTTTCTTGTACTGGTGAGCTGAGAACTGGACACAGCATTGCAGAGGTGGTCTCACCAGCGCTGAGTAGAGGGGAAGGATCACTTCACTTGACCTGCTGGCAACACTCTTCCTAGTGCAACCCAGGATGGTGTTGGCCTTCTTTGCCACAAGGGTGCAATGCTGGTGTTATAGGTAAATGTGACAAATCGTAATGACCACTCTAACTGGGTTGCATTAATTCCAATTTAATAAAATAATTGAGCAAGTCACAAGTAAGCAAAACAGCGCTGGGCGGCCGGGGAGTCTCTGCTCCACCAACGGCGCGCAAAATTCCCCTGCTCACAGTCTCCTTATATGCGGCTCTAGTTCCGGGTATACGTGGCACTTCCTGTAACTTCTGCGGTTGCGCCGACTGCTGCTAGGGGGTCTTCTTCAGCCCTCTGGTGGTCGTGGGGATGAAGGCTGGAGTCTTCCTCTGCATTGTGAGTGGCGACCCTCAGGTCACGCATATATTTTACAACTGTGTGACCTCGCCATCGCCATATTAGGCTATCTAAACTAACATTGCCGCTTCGCTGGCTCAACTCAGTTATCTCAGGTGGGGTACATGCCCCCACCACAGGATGTAGGATGTTCCCAAGGCTGTTTCTCACTCTGATGTAACAAGCACATTTTACAATCCAGGCTGTTCCCAAGGCTGTTTCTTACTTTGATGTAACAAATTAGCACATATCACACGGACTGCCTGAGGAGGGCAGCAGACAGGCTGCCCTGCGCCTCGGCCCTCGCCGCCGCCGGGGCCAGGGCCGGGGCCGCGACACCCCCCCCGCGCCAGCCACCACCAGGCAACATGGCGGGGGGCGGGGCTTGCGCGCCTCCCCGCCGCGGCTCCGGGGCATGCTGGCCGCAGGCCACGCCCCCTGCGGGCGGGGCGGGGCGGGGCGGCGACCGGCCCCGAGCCGCCGCCGCCGTCGCCATGGGGACGGCGGGGGGTTGGAGCGGCTTCGCGCGGGGCCGGTCGGTTCCGCCGGCGCGCGGAGGGGTCGCGAGGGAGCTGGGCGGCCGCGGCGGCGAGGAGCGCGCAGCCCTTGGGCGTCGCTGCCTGGCGCGGAGCCGCGCGGCGGTGGGGGGGCGCAGCCCGGGCCGGCTTTCGCTCTCGTCTCTCCCCGAGGCAGGTCCCCGGGATGAGGAGCGCCGTCAAGGAGCCGCCCGCACCCTGCAGCCGCCGCTACGCTGCTCGCGGCAAGCACCGCGCCTCTGCCGGCCCCGGCCCCGGCCCCGGCCCCGGCCCCGGCCGTGCTCGCTTGTGCCCCCGAGCGGGAGGGCTGCGGCCACAGCGCGCCGCGCTCTGAGGTGTATCCCACGTTGCTCGCCCTGCGGCTTGCCTGGGCCATAAGTGAGAAGGCTGTTGGATGGTTGTTGTCGTTGTTTTCCCTAGCTCGTATACCGAAGGTATTCGTGGGCATTTTCTGATGGCACTTTCCAGCGTTTGCAGTGCACCAAGCGATGTTAGATTGACACGGTACATGTCAAAGAATGACACGGTCCATGTCAAAAGGACAACAGTTTGCCAGGGTCAGGGAAGGCAAAGTACTCTGTGAAACTTGGCAAGTAGATGATACAGGACAGTACAATATTGTCCTATCGCCCTACCCTACTGTCACCGAAATCGGCAGTACACCAATGTAGTATTAAGAAGCAGGCATTCTCTTCATTACGGCGCCGGGTGCACGGGGGATCGCTCCGCCCAACGTGCACGCCCCGTGTTGCATTAGCCAAAGTTTCTAGTGCTTTGTTACATATGTTACCAAAAGGCGATTTCGGTGACACATACATATGCCTTAAATTTCCCGGAATGATTAGACATATTCATTCCATTTCCTGGAACTAATTATCATATTTACATAGTCATTACGCATGCGGGCTGAGTCTGCAGGGTGCTTCTATGGGGGTCTCTGGTGGTCCCTAGTGCTTGCTGAAGAGGTGCCTTTTCCATGAACTCTGAGCTCCTTTTCCAGATATGGTCTCGGCTTGGCTCATTCCTTTGCTTGAGAAAGGTGTCTTGTTCCTAACCTTGGTTTCAGCTGGTTTCTGCTGGTTTAGCTGTACTCCTTTAGGATGTAGCAGTTACAGTTGCGAGAATTGTGTCTTTGGGTGCGTTCTTGTCTGAAGCTCCTGGTAGTAGGCAAGAGTGTTGCACCGACCCTCAGATCTAAAGTTAATCTAAATGGAACTATTTGTAGCAACACAGGATGGGAAGCTGCACATGGATTTGACAGTAGACTGAAACGGGTTCCTACAGTGGCAGGAGATCGTTTGCATTGTAATACTAATGACACTTTTGAGATTCGTAAACTTCACACCTACTGGCTATCCAGTCGAGGACGGACCTGCCCTAGCATGCCTAGAGCTTCAGAGTTACGCAGTATGAAACAGTCATCTGGTAGCTGCATCTAGCAACGGAGCCATGGTAAGGAGACACGAGGCTATGACAACGGTTTGAGATGTGCGTGTGTACACACCCTCAAAGCTAGTCACTTCGAAGACGATGTAAATTTTGGACCTGGCAACGTTTGCCGTTGTAAGGTGACATATGTTTCCGACCAAATCACCAAGCAGACTTACAGGTTAGCTTCTCATTTGACTGAACAGATGATGTCTTACTTTGCAGCGTTTAGTACTTCAGTAACACTTGCAGAAGCCTTCCATCAGCTAGACAACTTTGTCAAACAAAACACCAAGGTTACTCAACATCTGTCTGAAACTGGAAAACGCTTCGAAGAGAGAGACGTGGAAGTGATGTATGATAATAATGAACTGGTTCGATTAGCAAAAGTAGAAACCAGTACTGGGACTAATGTTACATCCTATGCTCATGCTGTTAATCGTCACTGTAGTGTTCCTTGTTGTAACCTTGATATGAATCTCTTATCTTAAAAATCCAGTAGTACGCGTGAATGAAATACCACCTCAAGTTAAATCACATACTAAACTATTGTAAATTACCACTTTCACATACATATATACATATATACATATCTGTGTGTGTGTGTGTGTGCGTGTGTGTGTATATCTCAATGTTGTGACCCTCACCGTGCACAGGCAAGAGGGCTGGTCACTCATACGGTGAGTGTATTAAGCTCACTGTGCAACAGCAGGAATCGTTAACTGTTGGTCTGAGCCAAGGAGCGGAAGGTGACTGACCAATAAAGCCCTACGATGGAGGAAGGCTCAGAGGAGATGGGCAAGGGTGATGTGCCCATGAAGTTCAGGGGATCATGGAGGGTGTGACTGTCCACAGCTGTTGCACAGAAAGCTGACTTGATCTCAACACCGAGGGCACCGGGGCTGGCCTTTGTTTTAGATAAACAGCTATGTCGTGATAGTGAGCATATTCTAGAGAGCAGTAATGGGAATCACATCGGTATTGTGACTGAACTGTCCATTGCAATTGCTGCATTAGGTTCAGTGTAACTGAGACCCATATTACCTGTATTGTGATTGCAGTGCATTGCGGTATCACTCTGCCAAATCAAGAATCTAGTGTAACATCAACTATCTTCAAAGAAGTAAATTTTGGTAGGAAGCATTCCACCCTCCATAGTCCATGCGTGGAATATTTAAAAGACCTTGGTCAGGGAGTCCCTCTGACCTCTGAAACCACCTCCTGCAGCCCATACGTGTCACGTCACGCACGGCATAAGGAACCAGGGACAGCAGTGGCTCGCTAAAATGGCCTGGCAAACTGCTGCTTTGCTCTCCCACTGTCCTCCGAGTCTAGGAGCATTTCTGCATTTACACTTTAAGGAAAGCTCTCTTGCTTTCCCCGGTTTCCTCCCCGCTTTCCTCATTCTCCAGCAATAGCCCTTCGCTGTGTGCGAAAAATGCTGGAAGGACTGGCGAAGGCCTAGCCAGTTCTGTGGCTGACATCTTAATTACGGGAACGAGTCGATCAGAGTGCCAAGAAGGATTTCAAGAGGCGCCGTCAAGGACAGAGCAGTCTGCCTCAAAAGGAGGCAGGAAAGGCACACTAAGTAGCCCATCACCACCGCTGCTCAAATCTTGCAGGCTTTATTCAGTGAACTCTGTTGTTTCCAGCAGAGTGCCACGCAGAGTCCTCTTCGGTGGGTACCGCATCACCGTGGACCCTCAGTCGATACACGCATGTGTATTCCGGGTGGCCCCAGTTGCTCAGCACCTCCAGCTTCACGTATTGTATGGAGTCAGAGCGCTCGTTCTGAAATGAGAAGAAAGCAGCTGTCTTTTCCTCTCTATCTTTTGACTACTTAGAGCTTCTCCCCTGCCAGCTACACTTCTCCTCCTCTTCCTCCTCTCCTACGCTTCTCCTGCCTCTTCCTCACCGTACCTTCAGCTGGAAAGTCTCAAAGGGATGTTCTGCAGCCATGTACGTGAACTCTCCTAGAAACAGCCCCTGCTCCTCGTTTTCTGCCTTCATCCCCTACACAAAGACGGGGGGGAGAAAACAAGAGAGTGAGGTACACAGCGGGAAGACGCAGCTTCCCTAGGGGAACTAACGAAGCGGCCAGAATGAGGCCTAGGTGGCAGTGTTGGGAAGAGCAACTTTGGGTGTGCAGGAAAGAGAATTGGCACCAAGGAGGAAAGAGCAAGTAGGGGCAAGCTTCATTATTTGGGAGGAGTCGTGGCAGAGCCAGTGTGCCAACTCCCGTAACTCAGGGCTCATTTAGTAGCGCGTGGCCCCCGAAATGGGAAGCTTTGCTTCAAGTGCACACCACAAAGGAAAGGAGTGTAAAGGAAATGGAGTAACTCAAAGCAATTTGTTTCTTCTCCACGCTCAGAGGAAGTCACAGGCCTGGGAGAAGCCTCCCGGCATTGCGGGACCTGTATTCACCCGCCTGCTGCTGCCCTTGCTGCAAGGCTTAGAAACGCTCCTCACAACCCCCCGACTCTAGAAACCACTTACATAGACAGCAAAGTCCTTTGGAGCACTGGAGATGTTTTCTCCAGGGGACACTCTCACTGAAATATGTTCCAGAGTCACAGCTCGTGGAAAGATTGCTTTAGGCAGCTTGATGAAGACATGACCCTGACTCCCGGCGAAAGACCAGCAGTTTCCCGGCTGATTTGCAGGCTGAAAGAAGAACAATGCACACTGTTCGTGTGGCAAGGGGAAACTCTCAACAGTGGATTTGGTCCCCCCCCCCCGCCAGCTTGCTTGCTCTCTGTTTCTTGCTGGGCCTACCTCAAGGAGAACCTCAGGAGACTTCATGGAGTGCAGCAATGGCAGCCCAGCCCAGTAGAGTATTCCTTTGGTATTGCGGAAGGAGGCAGAAGTCTTGGAATGCACGATGGCAGCCCCTGAAACACGAATGCGCCCATCAAGTCCTGCCTTCCCTCGAGGACTGCATCTGTTTCTAGGGCTGTGATCTATCCGGAGCATCTCAGGAACCACGCAGGCTGCGCACCTGTCCTCAGACAAGCAACAGAGACGCTCCCCTACGACAGTTATTTCAGTTCCTGACATGCATGAACGCCAGGAAGACTCAGAGAGAAAAGGACTTCTTGAACAACCGTCTTGTATGTGAACAGTCGCAGCCCTGCTACCTGCCTCCTTTCCCTCCACTCTTACTTCCATGGACTCCACATAGGGCTCCCCAAGGAGGAACCAAGGGATGCCCACATAGCTGTGTCCTAATGAACACTGCCACCGTGATGCCTGTTTGCACTGCACTGTCAACTTGAAAAATGCTACTACGTGTTCCTAGATCTCCAGCAGTGATAGTCACCTCTGTCTTCCTTGCGTCAGCCCCCTGCAACACACAGCAGGGACTCGTTCAGCTGTGCTAATGGGCCGTGGAAAAGGAAAGCTAACATAGGCCTAAGCATAGACAGGAGGTGCCCTGGCTTGCTTCTTCCTGTGCCTTTAGAGCCGCACCTGATGCTTTGCGGGCAAAATCCGGCATCTGGACTTGGTTATATTCCAGCTTCTCCAGTGCTTCATCAATTAATTTCTGAGCATCCTGGGAAGGAACACAAAAGAGAGCAGGTATTAGCGGCAAGGAGGCACATCCCGGCTCCCCTACTGGGCCAGCTAAGGTGAACTTGGCTGTTGCACTCTGCCCTAAGGAGCTTGGCAATTCCCTGAAAAGCTCCCAGGTTTGCTCGGCTCTCATTGGCCAGTATCAGAAGAGCGGGGCTGCTCACTCCAGCGCTCCGAAAGCTGAAGTTGCGGGAACGTCTTTCTTCCTCTTACAATGCACAGGGGCAGGCCATTGGCAGCGGCCTCTCTCTGGCTCGCCACCAGCTCCCTCCTTGCTTTGCAGGAGCTCCTCCTGGAGCTGAAGGACACCTTTTCTAGGGCAGAACACTTGTGCTGACAGTGCCTGCACAGGGGTCGTAGGAGGCCGAGCAAACGGCCGAGGAGAGAGCCTTCATGGCCCACAGTGCTTATGACCCAGCCCCTTTTCCAACTGCATTCCCCAGAGCAGCAGAGCAGCAACCCTGGCTGGAACAGCGGCTTGCCCCTGCGTCGGCAAAGCCAACGTGAACCCAAGGCTGCCAGGCGCCACTCAGGCAGCTGCGTTACAAGGTCTCCCGGAGAACTGGCTGCCACATCAGCAGCAGGTGGAAATAGGGGCTGCAGGGACTGTCCTTCCAGTTTGTTACCAGAGATGATACCTAGACTGAGAGGAAGAGGAGCTGAAGACAAGTGAAACTCCCTTTGCGGCCCTTTGCTGCCCTGCAAGGAGCGTGGAGCCACAGAAGAAGCAACTGCAGAGACCCATCCTACTTGTTGCAGCAGCACAAGCCTTTCTGCTGGCTCTGGCAGGGAACCCTACTAGCATACGTGCTGGGCTGAGGAAAAAAATCTCTGACGAGAGCCTCCTGCAATGGCCCCTTACCCGTCCTGTCATGCCTGGGAGCTCAGTCTGCTTCAGGGCTTCGCCGAGAGCGCGCCGGGCAATGTCCTTTGTGCTCCATCGCAGAGCGTGAAGGACTTCCTGGAGCTCACGCAGCTGTCCTTGGAGGGTCTCGATTTCACCGAGTACTGCTCCTAACACCTCATCCGCTTGCCTGGAAGAAGTGCGCCACAGAGACAGAGACCACTGTTCTGGCGGGCTGCTGCTATGCCACGGGAATGGGAGAGAGGCAACAAAGCTCCCTGAGGTGACTGGCAGCATCAGGTGGCTGGACTCCCATCAGTGGCTGAGAGCTGCAGAAGCAGCTGCAGCATGGCGACTACCCCTATGCCCCTTGTCAAGCAGCAGAAAGGTGGAGCTTCCAACAGCCCAGCCCTAGCTAAGGGGCTCACGCAGGGCTTGCTCCAGGCCTCGAAGGCACCTCGACATAGAGCTGACCACTGGGGAGAAAGGCAAGGCGCAAAGGCAGACAGGGCAGTGGCGGAAGAGCTGTGGGAATTGTGTCGTGTGAAGTTTGTGTGAGACGGGACTGGAGCTCCTCTAGAGCATCATCTAGTCAAGAGGAAATCATTTTTACCTCTGCGTCTTCACGTGCACGCCAGAGAGAGGAAACTCCTCCTAGAGGGACAAGTAAGGCAACATTCAGTCCAAACACTAACAGGCCTGCTGCAGAAATGAAGCTCTACGGCCTTTACAGCAACAGGAAGCAAACAGGCACAGACACCGTGCCTCCGGGGACTCCGCTACTCCCCTATCATGCACTGGGAAATGATCACGACAGACTGCCAGGCAAGAGAACACAATTCACACTGCCTAGTGTGGTCTTCGAGAAGCATCTAGCCTTTGAAATTTCCTGGAATTCAACAGATCGATTCTTAAAAAGCCCTTCTACTCTAAAGTTGCTTGCTTAATCAGGCACACACACACATATTTTTTAGGGGTTACTACGTTGAACGGCTGGGCAAAGAATGAGCCAAACCAAAAGACTCAAGATTTCAAAAGCAACACAGTGCTTTGCAGAAACTTACAGACCCACACCTGCAGAACAGCGGAGCATGTTCAGCTCTCTGCTCTGTCTGGTGCCCAGACCAATGCACCTTCACCTGACAGACCTGGCAATGTGGCTCGTGGACCTTGCCCTAGCCCCCGAAAGAAAGGCACTTTTAACAAAGCCGCACTTGATGCCCTTGAGCTAAGGCTGCCAGAAGCAGCCTTCATTTGAGGCACTGAGAAGGTCACCTGCTGGCAGACAGCTTTAAAAGAGGAGAAGATGCAGGCCTTCGATGCTGCTCTGCTCGTCCAGATGCTTTCGTCATCAAGCAGCCCCACGTGGTAAACACCTGTCAGTCACAAACCAAAGCTCTATTTACACTTGGAACTTGCTCATGCCGGAAGAGTTCTGTGCAAGCAGGGCTCCAGTGCTTCAGGCATGCAAGCGCTTCTGAGGCTGCAGACTACTTGGGAAGGGTGGCAAGCCAACCCTGGGGATCTCCCGGGCTTTTTTAGCGCTTCATGAGACCTTAACCAGCTGCCTCCCTCCACAGGGCTGCCTGCTCCACTCCGAGGGTCGGGCACACATGCCATCATTGTCTCTCCACTCTTCTTCTTGGGAAGAGAGAACGATGGAAGAGGGGCCTCCGAACAGATGAAGAGTCCTTCCCCGGGACATGCTCCTTTCTCCTGAAGGAAGCTTCTCCACTTCCTGGGGCGAACAGGGCAGGCTAGCCACTGCCTCTCCCCAGGCTTAGGAGAACTGGCTTCAGCTCTGGGCAAAAGCAAGGCACCCTCTTCCCATCCCCACCCCCCTTGCTCGGAGGCACGTGCAAGCGGGCCACCCCTCTCTCAGGGACCTCCTGCTCCTCCTTGCGCTCCTCTGGCCACAGCCGTCTACGTGGACCCAGGCAGAAGGAAGCACTGGCTCTCTTGTAAAGAACCACCGTTACTTGCAGCCTCTACAGACACTCACCAAAAAGGCAGGAAAACAGAGCAAGCAGCACCAGCAGAACCGTCTTCCGAGCCTTCATTTGCCTATGGAGGAGCACGGAGGAAAAGAAGGCTGAAGCTGGCTGCAGCTCTGCAGCTCCTAAGCACACTCCAGAGCAGCAGTAGCGACTGCAGCTCTTGCAGCTGCCATTCCTGACTTGGGAAGTGGCCTGCTCCCGCACGAGCTCCAGCCAGTGGTCGAGTTTTCACCTGCGGTGGCAATGGGGCATTCGGGAGGGCAAGGATTGGAACTGAGCAGCTAGGGATGGAGGATTAACTCCAGAACAGGAGAAGCAGTGCCAAGGAAAGCTAGGGCCGTGCTTCCTGCCTATGGCAGTAGAGGCGATTCTTTGCAGACGGAAGGCACATCATTCACACCTCTTTCTCCTGCCCACCATCCAATCGGTGCTTGCGCCCATACACTTCTCCCCCCACTCGCAAGAAAAGATTCTCCCTCAGCTTCACCTTGCAGTAGTGCCCACAACTTGGAGCACAAAGCGCTGAGGAAACATCACGCTCAGCAGCAGGAAATGCAAGATGAGCCCGAAAGCTCCTGAAAAACAGTCAAGATGCAAAAAGTGCAGTGAGCTCATGCAGAATTCTACGTTAAGGTTCTACTCGTCCTCTTGGTGTCGGCAGAGGGCAGCAGGCATTCTCCTCTTTCGGGCACTTGCTCCTGCTTCTGTCAGTTGCTCTGCAGCTACAAGCAGCACAGGGCAAGGGAAATGAATTCCCTTCAGTCCAAAAATCACTAATTCATGAGGTCATTTTTCCCTGTTAGGGCTACAGAGGGTCGGCCTCTTAGTTCATGAGCAGAGCTGCCTTTCACGGTCCCTAGGACCTTGCGGCACAGCCTAAGGCCAGGGCTTCTGGCAGCTCCTGCTCTGCCTCTGACCACCTCGTTCACCTTCCATGAAACGATCCGCATTGCGAATGTAAATAAGCAGAGGGAGCTGCACTTAAGAATCGTCTCAGCTTCCTTTTACCTGGACGCTGAAGCTGGCGTTGGTCCTGCCCGTAGACTCCAGGGCTCTGGAGAACAGGCCCTTGGCTCACAGGTTGCCTACGAGAAAGAAAAGGGTCTGAGGTACACAGGGCACGCGCTATCTGCTGTTGCCTTCAGCCAGCTTTACACTGAGCTCGGAGGCTGTCCTTGTGCTCTTCCCCCGTCCATCCCCCCCACACACCCCCACCCCAGGCTGATTAGGTGCAAAAGGCACTTGAGGAAAAGAGAGCAGGCTTCCTAAAACTCTCCAAAGCAGCACATCCGTACCAGCGTACGTCTTGGCCTCGGTTTCTGAACATAGGTGCAGAGACGCAGCTGCCAAACACCCTGTTCGCTCAGCTGTGGCCCAAAAGCGCTCTGATCTCCTTGCCCTCACGACAGAGAGTGAGCAAGCGGCAGGGGCAGCCCGCAGCTGCCGCCCTGCTCTTGCTACCTCACACAGCGGCGATGACTTGTGATGTCAACGGCGGTCGGTGACGTCACAGTAGAAAAGGCAGCGCCACGTTTCCAGGCCAAGCTCAAGCTGACAGGAAACAGGAGTTGCTCTCCTCTTCAGCAGAGAGGCAATCCTCGGAAATCACAATGTCTCCTACCAAGTATTCAACTCTTTGAAGTCCCAGCCAGGAGGGAGCGATTTGGCAGCCACCAGCAGCCTTGTCTAGTGCCTGCTTTGACACTTTTTGAGCCCCAGGGCCTTCAGAGCTAACTGAAGTGAGCAACCACGTACACTCAGCAGTTCTCTGCCAGGGGCTCAGCTTCACGGTGGCGGCTCTTTGCTTGTAGCCTGAGCAAGGCACGGTGCCATAAGAGAAGGGCTGGGCCTGCAGCTTGGCCTCTGCTTGCTGCTCTGGGCACCGGGCTCTTGACTGCAGAGCACAGGAGACATGCTTAGAGGAGGGCAAGGGAGCATATCTGACTCTAGCTTTGTTTGCTACCTCATGGCATCTCCAGGGACTGGAATCAGCCCCCAATTTCCTTATGGAAAAAGAAGGCTATATTTTTTTCCCTTTCTCCCCCCAAAGTAACGATTCACGGAGTCAGCAAAGAGTTTTGGTGCCACGCCAGGACAGTCTGGCAAATTAAGTTGGAGGCAAGTCAACAGTGCTGGCTGCCAGTGCCCACCTGTGCTCACTAAGCAGTGCCAACGAAAGCTAGGGCCGTGCTTCCTGCCTATGGCAGTAGAGGCGATTCTTTGGAGACGGAAGGGACACCATTCACACCTGTTTCTCCTGACCACCATCCAGTCAGTACTTGTGCCAACACAGTTCTCCCCCCTCTCTCAAGAAAAAGATGTCTGTCGTGGGTCTGTCAACCTGAGAAGTGCTACTACGTGTTCCTAGATCTCCAGCACTGATTTAAAGAGGCGCCGTCAAGGACAGAGCAGTCTGCCTCAAAAGGAGGCAGGAAAGGCACACTAAGTAGCCCATGAATGCACCAGAGGGCTCATTAAACACAAAAAGTACCCTAAGGAGCAGTGTTTCTTCCCATAACTGTCTTCAAGTTTTCAAGCGCCATGTGGCTAACTGGAGAGATTTCAGGAATGTAGCTGAAAAAGGAAGGTTTCAATGAGCACCTAATAAAAAAAGAATCCTTGTTTATTTTTTTCTTTTTTAAATTGTCTTCATTTTTCAGCTTAACAAAAAAGTTTTATCAACATTCTATACATGATGTTGATTCAGATTTTCTCCCAATGAAGTTCAGGCATGTAGGAAAAGGAGGACACTTGTGGTCAGACGCTGCACAGACAATCTTCTCCCCCGCACCTTCAGCCCCACCATTTCCCTTCTCAGCCACCTGGGACTCACATAACTCCTTTTCATATCTACCCTTTTTCCACTGAAACCTGTAGCTGAATGTTACAGCTCATATGCATCAATTCCCACCTGCTTTATTTAGAGAACTACCTACAAACAGACACAGAAAGATTTGTCTTGGCTGTGAAAAAAGAGAAAACATGACACAGTTTAATTAAAAAAAAAATACATTCCTCAACTGTACATTAAGACCAAGTTGTCTGCACTGAAGGCCACTTTCCACAGGGAATAACCTTGCTGGAAGTATTTCAGATAAAGAGATAGAGAAGGATAGCTATAGACACAGGTAAGGGGTTGGCTAATGAGACGATTAGACAAACTACTGAAAGAGGAGGTAAGCTTTAAAATCCCTGTAGTTCAAAGCAGCAGCTGGGTAGCTGATACGTGTCTGAATGAACAAAGAATAACGGGAGGAGGAAAACTGGATGGACAATGCCTAATGGGTATGTCCAGGTAGTCTTCTGAAGAGATGACTTCAGGAATGGTTGATTTAATAAGGATGTGCAGAAATACAGGAAAGATTCTTGAGATTAAATGCACAGTATAATAGACAGCTCCAGGAGTCCCAACCCCCTGCAGCAGTGGAGTTGCCAGAGGGCTCTGTGCCGTGTGAAACGGTACATCATAACATCATAGAAGAAGGCTGGAAACTGGTCACTGCTCGTGGGAGGAGAAAGGCTCCTACTCCTCCTGAAGACCTGAAGCTGAAGAACAGGTTTAGTGCCCTCCAGGATGAGGAGGAGATGGGCATGGCTGCCAGGGAAGTACCTGGGACAACAGACCCTGTGCCCTGCCGGAACACCCGGAAAAAGCGGCGGGTGATTGTTGTGGGGGACTCCCTGCTGCAGGGGACGGAGGCATCTATCTGCCGACCTGACCTCATGTCTAGAGAGGTTTGTGGCCTGCCGGGGGCTCGTGTGAGAGATGTCATGGAAAGACTGCCAAGGCTTGTCCACACTTCAGACTATTACCAGCTGCTGCTCTTCCATGTGGGTGCTAATGACACCAAGGGCAAATTGGAGACCATCAAGCAGGATTTCAGAGCTCTGGGGATGGTGGTCAAAGGTCTGGGAGCCCAGGTCATCTTCTCCTCAATCCTGCCAGTGAGGGAGATGGATGAGAGGCGGAGGAGACGGACTTTCCAAGTTAACGACTGGCTGTGCCACTGGTGTTGGCAACAGGGTTTTGGTTTCTATGACCATGGGACCCTGTTTGAAGATCGACAACTGATGGCGGGAGATGTGATCCACCTCACTAAGTGGAGCACGTGGGTCTTTGCCAACAGGTTGGCCAACCTGCTAAGGAGGGCTTTAAACTAGGAAAGATGGGCGAAGGGGAGAGTTATAGTGACAGGGTAGTTGGCAAAAGACAGCTCAGGTCGGGATGCCTCCAGCAGGAGAATGCAGCCAAGGAAGTGTTTATGGGATGTGGCTATGGAGGATCCTCTTGTATCCCTCCTGGGAAACACGCATGCTCGATCACCTCTCTGAAATGCCTGTACACCAATGCATGCAGCATGGGGAACAAACAGGAAGAACTAGAGATCTGTGTGTGGTTGCAGGGCCATGACCTCATTGCCATTACAGAGACATGGTAGGATAGCTCGCATGACTGGAGTGCTGTCATGGATGGCTACATGCTTTTTGGGAAAGACAGGCCAGGAAAGCGAGGTGGTGGAGTTGCTCTTTATGTGAGAGAGCAACTGGAATGTATGGAGCTGTGCCTAGGGGTGGATGAAGAGCGAGTCGAGAGCTTATGGATGAGGATGAAAGGGCAGGCTAGCATGGGTGACACTGTTGTGGGTGTTTACTACAGGCCACCTGATCAGGAAGAGGAAGTCAATGAGGCCTTCTACAGACAGCTGGAAGTAGCCTCACAATCCAAGGCCCTGGTTCTCATGGGGGACTTCAACCACCCTGAGATCTGCTGGAAAGACAACACAGCTAGGCTCAAATGGTCCCGGAGGTTCCTGCAGAGCATTGGTGACAACTTCTTGACACAGGTGGTGGAGGAGCCAACAAGGAGAGGCGCGCTGCTGGACCTTGTACTAACAAACAAAGAAGGAAGGAGTGGTTGGAGATGTGAAGGTTGTGGGCAGCCTTGGATGCAGTGACCATGAGATGGCGGAGTTCAGGATCCTGTGAGGAGGAAGCAGGGCAAGGAGTAGGATTGCAACCCTGGAGTTTAGGAGAGCAAACTTTGGCCTCTTCAGGGACCTACTTGGAGGAATCCCATGGGTGAGGGCCCTAGAAGGAAGGAGTGTTCAAGAGAGCTGGTTAATATTCAAGCATCACTTCCTCCAGGCTCAAGAGCGGTGCATCCCTATGAGTAGGAAGTCAAGCAAAGGAGGTAGGAGACCTGCATGGATGAGCAAGGAGCTCCTGGCAAAACTGAACTAGACGAAGGAAGTCTACAGAAAGTGGAAAGGGGGACAGACCACTTGGGAGGAATATAGGAACACTGTCAGAGTATGCAGGGATGCGAGGAGGAAGGCTAAGGCCCGTTTGGAGTTAAATCTGGGAAGGGATGTCAAGGACAGCAAGAAGGGCTTCTTCAAATACATCAGCAGCAAGAGGAAGACTAGGGAAAATGTGGGCCCTTTGCTGAATGGGGTGGGTGCCCTGGTGATGAAGGATACAGAGAAGGCAGAGTTACTGAATGCCTTCTTTGCTTCAGTCTTTACTGCTCAGGCCAGCCCTCAGGAACCCCAGACCCTGGAGGCAAGAGAGAAAGTCTGGAGAAAGGAAGACTTTCCCTTGGTTGAGGAGGATGGGGTTAGAGATCATTTAAGCAAACTTGACACCCGCAAATCCATGGGCCCTGATGGGATGCACCCACGAGTGCTGAGGGAGCTGGCGGACATTATTGCTAAGCCACTCTCCATCATCTTTGAAAGGTCATGGAGAACAGGAGAGGTGCCTGAGCACTGGAAGAAAGCCAATGTCACCCCAGTCTTCAAAAAGGGCAAGAAGGAGGACCCAGGCAACTACAGGCCAGTCAGCCTCACCTGCATCCCTGGAAAGGTGATGGAGCAGCTCATCCTGGAAGCCATCTCCACGCATGTGGAGGACAAGAAGGTGATCAGGAGTAGTCAGCATGGCTTCACCAAGGGGAAATCATGCCTAACCAATCTGATAGCCTTCTATGATGGAATAACTGGCTGGGTAGATGAGGGGAGAGCAGTGGATGTTGTCTACCTAGACTTCAGCAAGGCTTTTGACACTGTCTCCCATAGCATCCTCATAGACAAGCTCAGGAAGTGTGGGTTAGATGAGTGGACAGTGAGGTGGATTGAGAACTGGCTGAATGGCAGAGCTCAGAGAGTTGTAATCAGTGGCACAGAGTCTAGTTGGAGGCCTGTAGCTAGCGGTGTCCCCCAGGGGTCAGTTCTGGGTCCAGTCCTGTTCAACTTCTTCATCAATGACCTGGATGAAGGGACAGAGTGCACCCTCAGCAAGTTTGCTGATGATACAAAACTGGGAGGAGTGGTTGATACACCAGAGGGCTGTGCTGCCATTCAAAGAGACTTGGACAGGCTGGAGAGGTGGGCAGAGAGGAACCTCATGAAGTTCAACAAAGGCAAGTGCAGGGTCCTGCACCTGGGGAGGAATAACCCCATGCACCAGTACAGGTTGGGGGTTGACCTGCTGGAAAGCAGCTCTGCGGAGAAGGACCTGGGAGTGCTGGTGGACACCAAGTTAAGCATGAGGCAGCAATGTGCCCTTGTGGCCAAGAAGGCCAATGGTATGCTGGGGTGCATCAGGAAGAGTGTTGCCAGCAGGTCGAGGGAGGTGATTCTCCCCCTCTATTCAGCCCCGGTGAGGCCACATCTAGAGTACTGCATCCAGTTCTGGGCTCCCCAGTACAGGAGGGATGTGGCACTACTGGAGCAAGTCCAGCGAAGGGCCACAAAGATGATTAGGAGACTGGAGCATCTCTCTTATGAGGAAAGGCTGAGAGAGCTGGGCCTGTTTAGCTTGGAGAAGAGAAGGCTGAGAGGAGATCTTATCAATGTGTACAAGTATCTGAAGGGAGGGTGTCGAGAGGATGGGACCAGACTCTTTTCAGTGGTGCCGAGCGACAGGACGCGAGGCAATGGGCACAAACTGAAACACAGACAATTCCATCTGAACATGAGGAAAAACTTTTTCACTGTGAGGGTGATAGAGCACTGGAACAGGTTGCCCCGAGAGGTGGTGGAGTCTCCTTCTCTGGAGATATTCAAAACGCGCCTGGATGCAATCCTGTGCAAAGTGCTCTAGGTGACCCTGCTTGAGCAGGGGGGTTGGACTAGATGATCTCCAGAGGTCCCTTCCAACCTCAGCGATTCTGTGATTCTGTGACCTAGCGAAAGCTTTCGACTCGGTCAACCACCACCATATCCTAAAGGTCCTCAGTCAGAAGGGTGTTGATGAACATATAATGAACATCATCGCTGATTCATATAACAACTGTGCAACCAGGCTTGAAATAGGAGAAACCTGCTCTGAAAAGATTAAGATCCTCACCAGGGTAAAGCAAGGCGATCCGATGTCCCCATTACTATTCAATTTAGCAATAGACCCACTATTATGTAAACTGGAAGAGACCAAAGAAGGATTTAAATATGGTAACAGCTCAATATCATCATTGGCATTTGCAGATGATCTGGTCCTACTCAGCGACTCATGGGAAGGCATGAAGAAGAATATCCAGGTGGTAGAAGAATTTTGTCATACCACAGGGCTGAAGGTACAAGCTAAGAAATGCCACGGGTTCATGATAAGGCCCACAAAAGATTCTTATACAGTTAACAACTGTGACCCGTGGGAAATTGAAGGAGCACATCTCCATCTAATTGAGCCTGGCAGCTCCGAGAAATATTTGGGCCTGGGAGTCGATCCATGGATTGGACTCTCTAAGCCGGAGCTGAAGGAAAAGCTTGCCACATGGGTGAAAAACATCGAGACAGCCCCATTAAAACCAATGCAGAAGGTAGAAATCTTGAAAAGATATGCAATCCCACGGGTGATATACGCGGCAGATCATGCTGGAGTGAATGCCTCATACCTCCAAGCCCTAGACCTAACAATTAGATCAGCAGTGAAGAGCTGGCTTCACTTACCTCCCAGCACATGTGACGCCATCCTTTATACCAACACAAGCGATGGCAGGTTAGGAATTGCACGGCTGGCGAGTCAAATCCCAAGCATACAAGCTCGCCGATTGCAAAGGTTGCCCAATCCTCCGATTACCTCACAAGATCTATCGTTCTTGAAGAGGGGATCCAGAAAGAATATGACAGAGTCTGGATTGCCGCGGGAGGAAAGGCCGATAAAATCCCATCAATCGGAGAAGAACCCCCGATGACAATTCCGGTGACACTGGGAGGCGGCGAGGCTTCATCTGAATGGGAAATGTCATCACCCAAAACCATATATCCGATTCCTAGTAAGTGGAGAAAAAGAGAGTTAGAAAACTGGGCCAATCTTAGATCACAAGGCCGCGGTATAAAGAACTTTGAAAATGATAACATTAGTAATGATTGGCTTGTTCACTATCGCAATATTCTCCACAGAAAACTTTTAACAGCGATACAGCTACGGGCCAATGTCTACACCACGAGTGAGTATTTGGCGCGTGGGCTGGGAGAAGGAGTTCCAAAGGGGTGCAGGCATTGTCCTTTAGAATGGGAAACTTGTTCGCACATAATCGGATACTGCCCGGTGGTTCAAGAAGCCCGGATCCGCAGACATAACATCATATGCGGAATGCTGGCTGAGGAGGCCAAGAGACTGGGGTGGTTAGTTTATAACGAACCAAACTTCAGAGATAAGAACAATGAACTCTTCAAGCCAGATTTGATCTTTGTTAAGGAATATCGGGCCAAAGTAGTGGATGTAACTATTCGCTATGAAAGTGGACTATCATCTCTAGACGACGCCACGGCAGAGAAAGTCCGAAAATATTGACATCTAAAAGAACAAGTGCAAGAGATGACCAACACCGAAGATGTGGAGTTTGTAGGATTTCCAATCGGCGCTAGAGGGAAGTGGTACAAAGGCAATGAGAGCTTCCTTGCCGACCTGGGACTCTCGACCAGCCGCTTAAAAAGGACAGCGAGACTCCTTTCACAAAAGGCACTCCTGTCCTCTGTGGACATACTTCACATCTTTGCCAGCAAAGGCAAGGATGTGTAACTATAATATGACTTTACACACTATGACTTTGTATATACAAAGTCCTTCTTCGGAAGGCAACAGTAAAATTCTTCACACAGACGACTTGGAGCTTGCTCTGTCTTCTGTACCGCTGAATTTTGCTCTTGCCCGGCTCCCATGTGGTCGAGCCTGGATAGCTGGGACTTGAGATCTGGTCCCCAACTGACGCTCACCGAAATTTGACTCGGGCGGACGGGCTGCCTACCAATCCCAACCCGGAAAAGGTGCCATGAAATATTTCATGGTTCAATAATAGCCAAAAAAAAAAAAAAAGGGGGCCACAGTTACTAACTGGGCTTAGCTGCAGAGGTCACACCTCCTCGTGGTCCCGCTGGATGCCCATTCGTGGGTAACTGAGTTGACCTCTGCCCCAGTGTGTTATTCGGTGCTATAGTTACTTCCTCCCTATCGACTGGAGTCACCGACCACTCAATAGTAATTTCAGGTTAATCAAAATTTATTCGACCAAGAACTAGTAAAATAGTCGTGAGTCCAAAGCCCTTGGCCTGAGGGCTAACATAAGGCATATCAGGTGAACTTGGGGGCTGGTTCATCTGGTGATATCCCGAACCCCTGCAGTCATGCTGGACAACCTGATAAAATTTTCGGTTGTGAACTATGTCTCAGTGGCCACCCAGACAGGGGAAATCCTCCAGGAAATGGCAAGGGCATGCCCTGCGAGAATAACACCAGAGGAGGTGGTCCACCTAACCCAGAATTTGACCTTTTATAACTCGGACGTGACCGGTTGGGAAGGGACTTGTCCCAACCCGACCTTCAATTGCACTAAAGAACTGCCAGAGGTTTATGAGGCCTTGGAACCTGTTGAATCATCACCAATGATCGGGGCTGAAAAAGCACCAGAGGAAGATGTGATAGACATGGAACCAAGAACTCCCTCCGGCCCTGCAATTCTACCAATAAATACTATAAATCCCATCCTTGATGCAATGGGGGGAATGACTGATGTGGGAACACCAGTCGTGAAGATCCTAGATCAACATCCAGCATGTCCTTGCTGTGGTATCAGGATGGGGAAAGTTGCAGCTCTAGTCAATCATCTCAAGAGAGCCTATGGTCGGCAACGAATCCTCTTTCAGTGTTCCTATTGTGGGAGGACAAATATCAAACACCACAGTATTGCCTGCCACTTCCCGAAATGCCAGGGAGCTCCAGATACTCAGAATCAGGAAGAAGCCCCGGAGGAACCTGGAATATGGCACTGTGGGGAATGTAATCGAAAATTTAAAACCAAGAGCGGCATATCACAGCATAAAAGACTTATGCACCCACTAACTAGAAATCTGGAGCGGATTGAAGCAACTCGACCGAAGGAAAAAAGCCTGCGAGGAATGCACAAGAGCTGCTGGACAGAGGAAGAGACGGCTCTACTGCTAAAATTGGAAGAGAAGTTTAAGACCGAGCGTTTCATTAACAAACTGATCAGGGAGCATTTGCCCACAAAAACGGCGAAGCAGATCAGTGACAAAAGACGGCAGCTTGCGGCTAGCGCAAAGACTGCGGCACCACCTAGGAGAGCAGCAATAGAGCGCAGTGGGGAGCCCCCGGCAGAGAAGGAAAGGAATGCGAGGATAAGAATGGAATATAGAAAGATTATAACAGAGAGGATACGGGCAGGTTCCTTACCGACAAGCCAAATGGTTGCATACAAGAGGATTGTAGAGGATGGCGAGGACGCCCGGAGAATCATCGAAGCGTCGGCAGAAGAGTGGCTGACACAGCTGGCAGGAAAGATCGCCGCAACAAAATTGAAACAAAGAAGAAAGCACCAAGTAAAACCCGCACCTGTGAAGAAGGAAAGGAGATGGATAAAGAACAGGGCAGTGAGAAGGGGATTATACCTGCGATACCGGCGGCTCTTTGAGATAGATCGCAAGAAGCTCGCTGGTATCATTCTGGATAACATCGAGGCACTGAAGTGCCCCCTTCCAATGAGCAAGCTATATGGCTCGTTTCAGAGGAAGTGGGAAGAGGGATCCCCATTTGCTGGCTTGGGTGCTTTCCGGAGTGCTGGAATAGCGGAAAACTCTGCATTCAAAGAAATGATCTCCTCAAAGGAGGTCCTGAAGAACATCGCGGAAATGAATAAGAACTCCGCTCCCAGACCAGACGGCCTGTCCCTGAGGGATGCTATTAAAAAGGACCCTCAGGGGAGCCAATTGGCTGAATTGTTCAACCTGTGGCTGCTGGCTGGAAGGATCCCTGATGGGATCAAAGAATGCAGAACAATCCTAATACCAAAATCCGCGGATCCGAGTAAAATTGATGACATAAACAATTGGCGGCCTATTACCATCGGGTCTGTAATCTTAAGATTATTCTCACGGATCCTAACAGCACGACTGCAGCGAGCCTGTCCAATTAACAACCGACAAAGAGGGTTTATTGCTGCCCCAGGCTGTGCAGAAAATCTAAAGCTCCTGCAAGTGCTCATCAGGCATGCCAAGAAAGATCACAAGACGCTGGCGGTCGTCTTTGTGGACCTAGCGAAAGCCTTCGATTCGGTCAATCACCACCATATCCTGGAGGTCCTCCGACAGAAGGGTGTCAATGATCATATAATTGACATCATCACCGACTCATATAACAACTGTGCAACTAGGCTTGAGATAGGGGAAACCTGTTCTGAAAAGATTAAGATCCTCACCGGGGTAAAGCAAGGTGATCCGATGTCCCCATTACTAGTCAATTTAGCAGTAGACCCATTATGTAAACTAGAAGAGATCAAAGAAGGATTTAAATATGGTAGCAGCTTGATATCATCATTAGCATTCACAGATGATCTGGTCCTACTCAGCGACTCATGGGAGGGCATGCAGAAGAATATCCAAGTGGTGGAAGAATTCTGTCATGCAACAGGGCTGAAGGTGCAAGCTAGGAAATGCCACGGGTTCATGATAAGGCCCACGAAAGACTCTTATACTGTTAACAGCTGTGACCCGTGGGAAATTGAAGGGGCTCAGCTCCATCTGTTTGAGCCTGGAAGCTCCGAGAAGTATTTGGGCCTGGAAGTAGACCCGTGGGTCGGACTCTCGAAGCCGGAGTTGAAAGAAAAGCTTGACACCTGGGTGAAAAACATCGGGACAGCCCCATTAAAACCACTACAGAAAGCAGAAATCTTGAACAGGTATGCAGTCCCACGGGTGCTGTATGCAGCAGATCATTCTGGTGTGAATGCCTCATACCTCCAGACCCTGGACCTTGCCATTAGATCAGCAGTGAAGAGCTGGCTTCACTTACCTCCCAGCACATGTGACACCATCTTATATGCCAGCACAAGTGATGGCGGCTTAGGAATTGCGCGGCTGGCGAGCCAAATTCCAAATATACAGGCTCACTGGTTGCATCGAGTTGCCCAGTCCTCTGATATCATCACGAGAACTATTGTTCTCGAAGAGGGGATCCAGAGGGAATACAACAAGGTATGGATCGCCGCTGGAGGAAGGGCTAATAAGATTCCATCGATCGGAGAGGAACTCCCGATGACAATTCCGGTTGTACTGGGAGGCAGCGAGGCTTCATCCGAATGGGAGATGTCATCACCCAGAGTCATCTATCCGGTTCCTAGCAAGTGGAGAAAAAGAGAGTTAGAAAATTGGGCCAATCTAAGATCACAAGGCCGCGGTATAAAGAACTTTGAGAATGACAACATCAGTAATGGTTGGCTCATACACTACCGGGGTATTCCCCACAGGAAGCTATTAACAGCAATACAGCTGCGGGCCAATGTCTATCCCACTAGGGAGTATTTGGCACGGGGGCTGGGAGAACTGTTCCAAAGGGGTGCAGGCATTGTCCTGCGGAGTGGGAAATTGTTCCCATATTATCGGATACTGCCCGGCAGTTCAGGAGGCCCGGATTCGTAGGCATAACATCTTATGGGGAATGCTGGCTGAAGAGGCCAAGAGACTGGGGTGGTTGGCGTATATCGAACCGAACCTTAGGGATAACAACAATGAACTCTTTCAGCCGGATTTGGTTGTAGTTAAGGAGCACCAGGCGAAAGTAGTGGATGTAACTGTTTGCTACGAAAGTGGGTTGTCATCTCTAGGTGACGCCACGGCAGAGAAAGTCCGGAAATATCAACATCTGGAAGAACAAGTGAAGGAAATGACGAATGCGGGAGAGGTGGAGTTCTTGGGATTCCCGATTGGCACTAGAGGGAAGTGGTACAAAGGCAACGAGAGTCTCCTCACCGACCTTGGACTCTCTACCAGCCTCTTGAGGAGGATAGCGAGACTCTTTTCACAAAGGGCGCTCCTGTCCTCGGTGGACATACTCCACATCTTTACAAGTAAAGGTAAGGATGTGTAATTTCTTTTGATTGACTTATATACTGTGACTTTGTATATACAAAGTCCATCTTCAGAAGGCAACAGTAAAATTCTTCACACAGACGACGTGGGGCTTGCTCTGTCTTCTGTACCGCTGAATTTTGCTCTTGCCCGGCTCTCTTGTGGTTGAGCCTGGATAATTGTGACATGGGATCTAGTCCCCAGATGACGCGCACCAAATTTGACTCGGGCGGACGGGCCACCTACCAAGCCCAACTCGGAAAAGGTGCCATGGAATGTTCCATGGTTCAATAATAGCCAAATGCCTCATCATCTAATTAGTGACGCACAGGAATGGATGAACGAGATTCCCACTGTCCCTACCTACTATCCAGCGAAACCACAGCCAAGGGAACGGGCTTGGCAGAATCAGCGGGGAAAGACGACCCTGTTGAGCTTGACTCTAGTCTGGCGCTGTGAAGAGACACAAGAGGTGTAGAATAAGTGGGAGGCCCCACGCGCGCGTGACCCATACCGCGGCCCGGCCGCCAGTGAAATACCACTACTCTGATTGTTTTTTCCACTTACCCGGTGAGGCAGGGGGGCGAGCCCCGAGGGACTCTCGCTTCTGGCGCCAAGTGCCTGGCGCATGCTGGGTGCAACCTGCTCCAGGGACAGCATCAGGTGGGGAGTTTGACTGGAGCGGTACACCTGTCAAACCGTAATGCAGGTGTCTTAAGGCGAGCTCAGGGAGGACAGAAACCTCCCGTGGAGCAGAAGGGCAAAAGCTCGCTTGATCTTGATTTTCAGTCAATCACTCCTGTCTTTTTTTTTTTTTTTTTTTTTTTCCTTTCCTTCCGCTGCTCGGGAGCAGGTTGATCTGGTGACCCACGAGCGGCTGCTGATAGGCGGGCGGCAGCAGCGGGTCGACCTCCGGCGCAAACTCTGCCCACGCGGCAGGCTGCGGGGTAGACGTGCTGCCCCGCTCGCCCGCTCCGGTCGCGGCGACTGATCCGCCGGGCCGAGGGCCAGCCCGAATGCGTGGGTCCGGGGGTAGACCTGGTGTCTCTCTGCCCACTTCTTTTTTTTTTCCTTCCCCCCGCCCTCCCCCGGCATTGGCAGGTAGTCCTGTTGCCGCTATACCGGGGCGGGTGGCCTGGCGGCCTTTTCCCTGGGGAGGGCGCCCGCCCGAATGCGCGGGTCCCGGGGTAGACCTGGTGTCGCGGGAACTTCCCCCCCCTTCGGGGGGGGTGGTAGACCTGGTGCCCCTCTCCCGGGGCGGCGCAGAGTGCTCGTCAAGGCCCGGCCGGCGGGGACGGGACGGGGACGGCCGTTTTTAACGGTTCCAGCGCGCGGGCCGGGGGTCGACCTCGTCCCGCCGCACCCTCTGCCCTGCGGGGCCCTCCCCCACCTCGGAGCTGCAGGTCGCCGGCCTGGTACGCCCTTCCCCGTGTGGCGGGCCGTGCGGGGAGGGGGGGGGGGATGTCGGCGGAAAAGGGTGGCGCGCGCGGGCGCGGAAGCTACTTCCCTGAGCGCCCGGAGAAAAAGCCCGCGAGTCCCTGGGCGGCGGCGGCGGCGGCCGGGGGGTGGGGCGGCGCGGGGTTCCAAGAGTCTTCCTCAGCCCCCAGCAACGCGCCATCCCCGAAGCTTCGGAATGCAACGGTCGGGGCCGACCAGCGAAGGGAGCGAGCAGGCGACAACGAATGGGAGGGGAGGCAGAGGGGCCCCGGGGGGGGTGGTAGTGCCGGGGGACAGAGAAAGACAGACACACAGTGCCCGCAACGGTGCAGATTCGTACACGAGCACCCTCCCCTTAGCGCGGGGCCGCGGGACTCCTACCTTGCGAAGGAGCGAGCGCAGCAGGACTCCCAGCGAGGTCCGGTCGCCGCGGGGAGGGGGGGAGGGTTGGGCGCTGTCGCGGGTTGCCGGCGGGCGACAGGCGCGTGCGGCACCTGCTTCCCCGAGCGCCCGGCCAAGATAGCAGGTCCCGGCGGGCCGGCGCCGACCCGCCCCGCGCCGTCCCGCCCTGCCCCGCCGCGGGCGCCCCGGGCCTGCGCAGATGGCGGGGTGGGGCTGCCGGGGAGAGAGGCGAGGGGAGGGGGGGAGAGGGGGAGAGGCCCCGGGCCCCCTGCTGCCTCGGGGCGCCGGTCAGCTTGGGATCAGGGATTCTTCCTCAATCCCTAGCGACGTGCTGGCCACGAGGTTTAGGAACGGCCGGGGCCGGGCATTGAAGGGAACACGAGGGAGCGAGCATTAGACGATGAAAGGGGAGAGGGTTGGGGGGGGGGGCGGCGGTGCCGGCCGGGGGGGGGGGAGGGCACGGGGCCGGCCGGCCGACCGATAATAAAAGAACAATAGAAAGAAACGGCGGGGGGTGGGGGAAGTGAAAGAAAGAAGAGAAAACACCGCCACCACCACCAGCGAAAAGAACCGCGCGCGGGAAAAGCAAGCCCAAACGGCCACTGCAGCAGCCTACCTTCGTAAACGAGCCCCTTCCCCTGCCCTAGCAGGTCAGGTCGGGGGGTGGGGGAAGCACACGGTCACATTCCAGCCTGTGACTATAGTCAATTCATCTTATCCTTCACAGAGTGGTGGTAGGGTCACCTATTGCCTCTGTGCCATAACTAGTGTATTGATAATTTATGTGCTTACAGATCCACAGCAAGCAAAGGGTCTTTAGCATAAAGTATTGCTATTAATTATGTACTAATTTGTATGTCTTGGGTGGTTGAACTCAGGTTGTTTTATCGCGTAGCAAACCTTTGCATACAATATGATTATAAGCAATAGACATCATAACATTAGAGTTAGTAAAATCACAACTGGATGGAGCATGAGATTAAAACTTCCCATTGCTGTGGGTGACCATCTGAGAAGAGTTTCCCACCAATGATGTTCTCCATCTTTTTTCACTCTTTCCAGAACATGGTGCCTCTCTTCTGCATCATGACAAACAGTGATTAGGGTTCTTTGTCCATTGTTTTGGATGCCTTTCAGCAGTTGACACAGGTCATCGTGTTGTAGTAGTTTTTTCACCAGTGTAAGTTTCATTCCGATGGGGGTAGGCAATAAATCTCAATTTAATATATAATTAGATTGTAACAACTGATGAGACGTAACAGGAGCTGAATAAGTAAAATTGCATCCCATAACTTCAGTAAAGTTACAAACAAATGTTTGAGTGCTTGCTTGTATCTACAGTAATGTTATCTCCAAGTATAAAATCACAAAGGGTTCTCATACAAACACATCCTTTTCCAAGATATACAAGTACAATTTCAGGGGTTTCATCGGGATGTATTTCAAAATGACAAGGTCATTTTGTGTCAAGACAAATGTCTTGGGCTTTGGTGGTATTCCTCTCACAAATAAATCCTTGTTCCCATACAACACATGCGTTAACATCAACGGTTTGCCATTTGTTTCCGTTTTGTTAGGCCCATACTCGAAGTTCTAACGCGTAGAGTATAGTGCCATTGTGACTTAATCCCAGCACAATGATTGGGTATATGGTGTATACTGAAGCATTGTGTATTGTTAAGACAAAGGCTGTGGCCTTATTGTTGATGGGGTCATAAGTAAAATGGACTAAATGCCACCAAGGTTGGGAGTCTTTTTCAAATTTAGTTGCATTATCACAAATTACCTTTTGAATTTCAGTGGGTAAGGTGCCTCTTCGCCTTCTCTTATAATTGCTGCTGCCATAGATTACATCCAGAGTTGAGCCTGGATACAACTAAGAGCTAGAGAAACATTATCTTGGGCTACACCAAGTGCATCCACAATCAGTTGGTGGTCCTTTTCATTAATCCTTTCCCACTGAGGCAATATGTCGGACAGGAGCCATTGATTAGTACTCAATGCTAACAGGGAAGATCATAGTGGGTGTTCCAATTTATTTCAATGGCCCGTTGCGGTGCTTAGTTTATTTATGAGCACTTCCGCATCTATGCTGTTCAAGACTCCCAGTCCAGTCCCTAAAATTCTGGTTGCATCTCTCTGTGTTCTTTTTGGGGAGGTGAGGATTTATCCATGTAGCCAAGATGACCATCCTGCATAGGATGTGCTTAGGAATTGTGAGCATGTGGGCTTTACAGCAGAGATATTAATTTGCATTCATAATTCTACTCGCTTGAGTGACTGGGAAGGGTTGACTAGGACCCATTGTTGGCTTACATATTTGATGGCATAGGGTCTGATTTCTGAAATCTGTGGGGATAGCTTTTTCTCATCCTTTTTAACAGCAGAGGTATTTATGCTAGGGGGAAAGGTTCTTCTTCTCATCTTGTTGGATGCTGCAAAACAAAAAGGTAGAATAGACTCATCTAGGTGGGGTTTTCTGGACAGGTTACCCCATCAAAAAGAAGGAAAAATCCATCGTGCACTAATTCTATGTTTTGTACTACTGTTACCAGTAGCTTCCTACCTATATATTGGTACAGTTTCACATCTTGAGAGAGTGAGATTGTCTGTAAAAACTTAGCAAGTGCAGCATGAGCAATTCTGTGTGAATGTTCATACCCCTGTGGGAGTCTGTTAAAGGTATATTGTATTCCCTCCCAAGTGAAAGCAAACTTCTCTTTATCCTCCTCCTGCAAGGGGACCATAAAGAACATAGCTTTCACATCTAGCACTGCCATCCATGGGTATGCAGCTGCTTGTAAAGTAGCTGTTAAGTTTGCAATATTTGGTACAGCAGCTGTTAGTGGGGCTGTATCAGCACTCAGGTGCCGATAATCAATTGTCAAATGCCACTTCCCATCTGGTTTCTGAACTGGCCAGACAGGGCCAGACATGGGGAGTGGGTTCTGGAGATAATCTGTCATTTCTCCAAGTCAGCTGTGGCTTCAGAAATTCCTTTTTGTGCCACAGCAGAAATTGGATATTGCAGTATGCTAGTAATTTTTGAATCAGGGAGTGCAGGGGCTGCGTGAAGTACACTCGCTGCAGCCTCCCTATTTCTACTGGGGTTGGAGTCGAAGTCTGAGCTGAAGGACCACGCACTGTCGTCTGGCAGGCTCCAGGTTCATCCATTTAAAGCAGCAAAACCTAAAAATTTTTTTCACTGTGATCTTTAACTGCAAAGCCAGTAGTCAACATGCGCCTCTCACCTGGGAGCCATAAATTAACCTTGGCAGTTTGGCACGCAACACTTGCTCTGTTCACACCAGTAATTTTAACTCTTTGCCATCCGGATTGCACACCCATCCCCATCTTCTTGGCATTTTGTTGTGTTAGTATTGAAATTTGTGCTCCCCTATCTATTAAAAACTTCACCAATTGTCGTTGAGGACCGACTGGAATCAAGATATATGGGCCATTATCACTTAACCACTGATAAACCTCCACTTGCTGGACAGGCAGACCCAATTGCCTTCCGGGCATTACTTGCCTTTTTGCTTCATGCCCTGCAATTCTTCCCTAAGGGGGAGGAAGGGATTGTCTCTCTCTCTCTCTGGGAGCTGGCGCCCAAGGAGTCAAAGTACGTTCCTTCCTTTCGCCATTATCTCGTTTCTGGAATGCTTCAGTCAGACTCAAGATAATGCCAGTAGACTGACCTTGAATCGCGACTCTGGGAATGCCTAGGGCTAAGGCTTTCCTCCACAATCCATTTCTCCATTCTCGAGATTCTGTTTGTGGGTCTTTAGGCTTACTTCCCTTCGATCTAGTTTCTGTTCCCCATGGGGGTATCACTGGTCTCACCCTACAATCTCTTCCACGGGACTTCAGATTCCTGTTCTCATCTGATGGATCTTCCCAGCCCATTTCACGGCTGTGGTTAACAATGCCATGCATTAATACTGCCCATGTAGGGAGTTGCCTGCGGGGGGGTATGTGGCGGGGTGTTGTTATCACCTAGTCTTTCACTGTATTCTGTGTCTCTTCTTATCTCATCCTAATTTATAATTAAATAGGGTTTAAGAATTGCCAGGGCTCCTCTAATGAGTGGTTTTAACACTGCCGAATCTACTATAGCAGATACTGGGATATCACCGCGTCCTCCTTGGTGCATGGCTTGTATGTAAGCAGCTTTTGTGATGGCTGTGGAGAGCTCACTTATAATTGTAATGGGGATTATGGAAGGTTCACCTCGCTCCATTGTGCCTATTCCTCCAGCCCGGTAAGCTACTCGACTGGTGATAGAATGGGGTATATCTGCAGGGCCGGGTCCTAAATGTAAGGAAACTCCCAGACCCCAGTAGCCATTTGCTTCATCCTCACTCGACGTTATTCGGTTGCTGCCACTTAGGCAGATTTGCCACAAGTATTCAGTTTCAGCTGGTTTTCTGCTATATCTCCTTTGCAAATTTGTCAATTGTAACAGATCCCAGGGAGTAGTTTGCATAGTATGTTGTGGAGCACCACCCCGAGGTCCCTTGTTTCCTTGGGTTTTAACAATGGGTTTAGCTTCATAGTCGGGGGATTTGAGGGGAACAATGGGTCATCTTCCCCTGGCTCGCTATCATTGGGATCAGCCCAGATGTTTCCATCCCAGTCTTCAGGGGATACTATTAGTTTCCTAATCTGTACCCTGTTGGGAGGCAGGCATGGAGCCTGCATAAGCGTCATCTCGACCTTTTCTCCCAACTTTTGTCTTTTCTCCTTTTCCTCCTGTAACTGTTTCTGCAGTTGTTCAGTTTTCAAAGACAGGAACAACTCAGTTGCCTTTTTACCTTCTATTTCTTTCTTTTTAGGTATTCTTTATCAGTTTCCCAATTATGCTAATTGTCACGAGCCCATTCTTCTGAGAAGTTGGGACTCAAGTTCACTCCATGCCTCTGTAAATGATCGGTGATACGACTTGCTATCCTGCTGACTATGCCACAGGGCAGGCAACAGCAGGTGCAGCACCCGAGGTCCTTTGAGGGCAGTGGCAGCAAAATAATATATTACCAATATAATGTATGAAATATAGATGAAATAATTAGTAGCATCATACAGGAAATCAATGAAGAATGACATAAATGAAATAATGCATGAGGGAAATCCTCTGCTTTAATTCAGATTTACCAAAGGGAGAAGGTTTTGCTCCCGCTGGATTCTAGTGACCCTGGTGAAATATGTTTTCTTCATATCTCTCTTGGACCATTTTTTCAGACCCTTCTTTTTTGTTGTCCTTTTTCTGTCCTGGTTCGGTCTCAAGTCACTCTTGAATATGCACTGTGCAATGCATAAAGCATCTCCATAATCCTTTCAAAAGTCCAGCAATGTCTTTTGCTTCTACAACATCCTCTCGCCCATCCTCTGCCTTGGCAATTGCAAGGCGATATACAAAGCTGTGGAGGACACATGGCTGTACCTCTGACATTATGAGAAACCTAGAAATTGAGGGAAAAAATAAGCGTCTTTTGTTTTTTTCTTCTCTGTCTCCTTCTACCTTTTCACTTTTTCCAGGAAGCAAAGCCTATTTCTTTATTTAGTTCTTGAGGACTCTGCTGGAGAGATCCTTGTTGGCTGAGGGCTGGGCATTGCTTGTTTTCTGCTTGGTGCCTTGGTTTGGAAAAAGAGAGCTCAGCCAGCCCTTTGCTCAGACACATCTCAAGAGGTCCCGCTGTTCAAACAAAGGATGTGCTTGGCTGCAGCGGGAAGAAGTTCATTTTACAAATGCTCAGTTCTGCAGAACAGTGAAGAACGGTGCTGCAGGAAGAGTCTTTTCCCCCCTTGAAGGAGATGTCCTGCCTGGTTTTGCTAATTCCAGCTTCACAGCTGGCTCCACTGCTTTTTGAGAAGGCACTGTGATGCAGGAGGAGAAGTGTGCTCACAGGGAGAGATCTTATTAATTCGTTTTTCTAGAGCAGGTCTTCCTGAGGAGCCCTTCTGTAGGTCCATCTGGACTCACGTTCTTGGTCTCACCAGTCAGTGGACCTGAACTTTCCAGCTGTCTCAGGACTCGGGTCTGTGTCCAGGTTCACACTTAGCCCATGGCAAAGGCAAGCTGATGCAACCTGATGCAGCTCACTTGCTTTGCAGGCTCTGCTAATGGGCGCTAGAATAACATGCACACAGATGAATGCCGGAGCTCAGGGGCATCTTGATGCGCAAAAGGAGCACGGTCCTGAGTTTGCAATCTCCTTAAAAACTAAGCATTTCACCCTGAAATGATTTCAACACCTACCTTTCTTCTTTACTAACTGGGTCAGGTGAAAAAATGTCACCAAAGAGCCTTTCCAATCCCCAAAATAGAGTTGTGCACATGTGGGTTTCCAGAGCCATTGAACCCTTCCAGAAGGGGGTGCCTTTCATCAGGGTTCATGTTTGCACCTTCACCATGACTTGAATTTATGAGGTTTTTATGTCAGGTCCTTGCCAGCCCCAGTGAGCTGTCGTGTCATTCCGAGAAGCTTCTTTGTGAGTAAGAGAGGAGGCACGGAAAAGGGGTGATGTTTTCTTGGAAGTGGAAGATGTTGGCTGCAAATACATAAGGGGAACAACCTCTTCACTGGAAATCTTTCTGAGAAAGTCTGTTTTTTCTGAGGGATTTTCGAAGCGCCGTTTTGACATCCTTGTTCCGGAGGCTGTAAATCATGGGGTTGAGCAGCGTGGTGAGAATGGTGTAGGCAACTGAGATCACCGCATCCTTGTCCGATGAGTAGCTGGCGTTGGGTCTCAGGTAGATGGAGGAGGCACAGCCGTAGTGCACGACCACCACCATCAGGTGAGCGCTGCAGGTGGAGAAGGCTTTGCGCCTGCCTGCGGCTGAGGGGATCTTCAGGATGGTGAAGAGGATGAAGAGGTATGAAATAAGGATCAGCATCAGCGGGATCAGAAGGACGAAGATGGCCAGCGTGAAGACAACGGCCTTGCTGAGATTGGTGTCAGCAAAGGCCACACTGAGGACCGGGGCGATGTCACAGAAGAAATGGTTGAGTTTCCTGGAGGCCTGGAAGGGCAAGCAAAATATCAAGGTGGTATCGGCCTGGGCGGCCAGCAAGCCAATGAGAGCAGAAGCGATCACCAGCTGAACACACACTCGCCGAGTCATGATGCTGTTGTAGTGCAGGGGGTGGCAGATGGCCACGAAGCGATCGTAGCCCATGGTGGCCAGGAGGAAGGAGTGGGAACACCCCAAGAAGAGGAAGAAGTACATCTGCACAGCACAGCCCAGGAAGGAAATGGCTTTCCTCTCTGCCAGCAAGTCTACCAGCATCTTGGGGACAATGACAAAGGTGTAGCAAGTCTCCAGAAACGACAAGACAGAGAGGAAGAAGTACATGGGCGTGTGCAGGCTCGGATCAAGCCTTATGATGGTCATGATAGTGGCGTTTGTGCTCAGAGTGACCAGGTAAAGCAGCAAAAAGACCACAAAGAGCAGCTTCTGCAGCTCTGCCAGGTTGGAGAACCCCAGGAAGATGAAGTCCGTGGTCAGGCTTTGGCTGTCATTTTCCATGGAAGCGAAAGGCTTTCTCTGAATGCTGGGCAGGAAGAAAAGCAGCACCCGTCTCACCAAAGGTGCAAGGAGCTGTAGTGACAAAGAGAATCTGCTAGTGTCCCTCCTCAAGAGCCCTTTCCTGGCCTCTCCCTCCCCATGCTGGTTGCCCTCCTGGTGCATATGGGCTACTGTGCTTTGGTTGAGGCTGCACAGCAGAAGGAGGGTGCGGTGGGGCAGCACCTTGCCCTCCTGAGAGCAAGCTGGTGCGTGCAGCGAGCCGGGCTGGCGCGGGGATGCCTGGCGCCTTCTCTCGTGTGCTGGGGGGCAGCCGTGAGCTGTGGCAGCGCGGTGGCTGTGGAGCTGCAAGACGGAAAATGCCGGTTCAGAGCCTCTCACGCGCAAAAGGGGCTGCGCGAGCTCTCAGGGACACGTGCGGAGCTGTCAACGCTGAAGCGTCCAAGCTGCCCCAAGCGATGCTGCCCTGAGCAGCTGGAGGAGCAGAGCAGGGAAAGGCAGGGGGGTTGAGCAGTGCAGGCAGCTCCCGCTGCTGATCTGCCTGGGCTGGCTCAAGCCATGGGCTGTGTGCATTGTCTGCATGCACACGCAGGCTCCTGGTCACCCTGGGCTAGCGGTGGGCACGTTGGAATGCTCCCTTTCACATTCGAAGGGCAACAGCACAAAGGGGTCTTGCGTGAAGGAGGCTCAGACCCTCTCTTCCTTCGGCACAGGGTAGATTCACACCAGGATGGTGGGATCTAGTCGAGCCTCTGCTACAGGTCCTCTCCCTCCCCTTTTACCTTGTGAAGAGTAAGGCTGCAGAAAGGAAAACTGTGGAGCCAGGGGAAAGATGAGCCCGGAGCCCTACCTGCACTGTCCAGAAGGATGTTCAGGCATGGAGCAGGCCTGCAGCCCTCTGCACACTTGTAGCTGGAGGCAGCCCCAGCCTCTCTGAGAGACCCTGTCCTGTCCTTGTGGGCAGGGTGTCAGCAGCTTTGAGCTCTTCCAGGAGACTCAGGTGCATGCTCATTAAGGACTGCTATGTCCTCACCTGGGGACAGACATCATTAGTTGGTTGCAATGGGCATAATTAAGGATCGATCTCCCTGAGGCATCCTGGCAATACCCTCAGCAGCTCTCAGCAACGGATGTGTGCTGAACTCAAGACACAAGGCCTTTTCCTAAGCAATAACTAGGATCAAGCAGGCGCCTTTAGTCCTTCCTTTCTTGCTGAAAGCGGGCAAAAAAAAAGTTTCTTTGGCAACAGTGGCCTTGCCCTTCATTGCTCCTTTCCACCCATCGCAGCCCACCACCTCTCCACTGCACCGGGACGGTTGCCCCGGGTGTATACTGGGATTCAGTGAGGACCAAGGTGTGATGGGAGAGCAGCAGGAGTGTGTTCAAGAAGTAGCACTGCCCAACCCTCGGTGAAAGCCGTCTGTCCTCATCTTGACTCGTATGAAATGCACAGCTCTGGGGCACAGCTCTTCTCCTGAGAGAGGTGCCAAACGCAGGCAAGGGGCTTGCTTCCTGCCACCGCTCATTTCTCTCTGCTGGGTCAGGTACAGATGTCTGTGCTGTGGTGAGGGGACATGAAACCATGTGCACTACCAAGAAACCATGGCTGAGCACACAGCAGCCCATGCCAGGTGCTTGCTTGGGGCTATGAGACACTGCTGGAGAGGAGGAGGAAGGTGAAGCAAGAGCTTGCACTCCATAGGGAGGATGCCCCCATGTGCCCGCTGGAGGTGGCACAGCCACTGGCTGAGCAGATCGCTGATTTTTGGGTCTCTGTTCTCCACACTTGAGAATGTCACCTAGGTGCAGACAAGGGGGTGTTGCACCAACTCACCGCTAGCCCCCCAAGCTCTCAAGCCCTTGAGCATGGAGGGGTTGGGGGAGGACCATCTGCTGAGATGTGGGTGTCCACAGCATAGGCCCCTACGCTGAGCGGGTCACCCTGGCCTGTCTTGAGTGGAGCCTGCAGCAGAGATTTCACCAGAATGTGAAAGGAGGTCAGTGCAGCTGGTGGAAAGGGCACACCCACCCTTGATCAGGGGCATGATGCTCTCAGCTCCACTGGCAATGTGATACAACCTGGCCTGACTGTGGGCAGACCCAGCATGCTCCCTTGCTGCTGCTGCTGCTTAGGATGCCTCATCTGTGCCAGGGTGTCCTGGGACCCTCCAGGCCAACTTGGCCTGCATGGTCTTGGCTTCCAGAGCTCTCTCAGTTTCCTGAGAGCTTCTTCCTTCAAGGACCTCTCCTAGGCCTGCAGGCATCTTTGTTGTCCTCCTCTGAGTTGAGGTGGGCAGGGAGATGGATCAGTTTGGAGTTGGGTTGCCCAGAACTGTCTCCCGTGCTGGAGCTGACGCTGAACTGGACACGCACACTGCCGTCATGCATACTCAGAGAGTCTGTACAAGGTTTGGCAAGGGTATGGCTGGCACGTGCTGCTGCTTTTGACTTCCATGTCTGGCCACCTGCTTTTCCAGCCCCCTGAGGGAAGGGGTTCAACATGCACCTGGAGCAGTTCTGGACACCCAGGACTTGGGGAGGGGAACCAATCCTCCCAAGGACTCTTGTCCCATGTCCCCAGAGCTCTCCAGACTGGCTAATGTTAGGACACGGTAAGGCCAGACCCTGGAGTGGGCTAGTTGCTGGGATGCTCTTGGCTGTCCTGACTTGCCTTTGAAGGAGATGGAGACTGAGGGTGTGCATTGGCATGAAGTTGTCTCAGAGGAGGCTTTGCATTTCTCTCTGCATTCAGGCAGCTCCGTATGAGTCATGCATTGACAGGGAAGCTGGGGAATCTGGATCTTGGTGAGAAGGTGCTGAGATAAGTTGTTCTCTCCTACTCGTGCACGTGCTAAGACAATCTTTGCCAAGCACTCAGGATGTCATATACCTGGCAAAGCACCAGCTAGCTAGGTACAATCCCAGGGAGCTTGATCAGATAGATAGTCACACTGAGAAATCTGTGGGGAGACCCTCTGACTAGAGTCTTATTGAGGGCATTAAAGATCTGCTTTGGAGCTGATCCCCTGGGCTGTCTGGGTTGTCAGTGCAGGATGGACTGTAGCAGAAGACCCACCACATCCTAAAAGTGGACACCTATGCCTGGGAGGTGAATTGTGCCCGGACTGCATGGCCAAGCTCTTCCCTGGCCACCTGAGGAGTCCAGTGAACCAGCCCAGGTAGAGATACTTCCACTTGGGATTTCTGGAGTTAGGTGAACTGAATTCTAGCCTGACATGTAGAGTAGGAAGCCAAAGGAGCAAGATCTACCTGCTCACCCATGGGTTTCCACTGGAGTCCAGGGCTGCCCAGAGCATGACCCTCGAAAGGCGGTGAGAAAGCCCTCCCACCCCCCACCTTGTTATTTTGGGTTCATTATTGTATTTTTCAGAAATAGGCTTAAAATACAGTATTGCACTACCTCAGGCCCAAAGAGAGCCCCTCTGGTACGCCAAAGAGCCCTTTGTTGTGTGTGATGGGGCATTGGGGTGATGGCCAGGAGCTTGCTGGGGGATGGCCCCTCCTGGCTGGGCTGTTGGAGCACAGTCCTGAGCTCCACTCTGTGAGGAGAGCTGACTTGCCAGCGTGGCATGCAAGGAAGGTGACGCTGTGCCAGGGAAACCTGGGGGAGAGTTGCTGAAGCCAGGGACCATGCAGTGCTGACCTCCCATTTGGATATGCAACGAGCTTCTTGTTTTGCAAACGGTCCCACACGGGATGCCTGGCCTCCGGAGACCTCGAGGAGGGAGCCTCGTCTCGCAGCTCCCCATGGACACTTCCTTCAAGCCCTGGTGTCAGGCTCATGGAGGGGCCGGGCTGTGGGCAGGACTCCAGTGCCTCCCTGTACTTCTGTGCCAGGCTGCTTGCAAGGGGAAGGGAGCATGAGATGGGTAGTCCCCACCATGGGCTGGGCACCTGCGCTCCAATCTTTGGAACTACTGATGTAAAAGCCAGGCAGCATCTGGCCTCGGATAACAGGGCTCAGTGCAGTGCCTCCCCCCACCCCGGGGAGGGATGAAAGCTATTTAAATCCTTCTGTACAAGCCATGCCTGTGGGCATGCTGGAGATGGAGAGGAAAGGAGCATGGGATTGTCATGGGGCTGACGCGGCTGGGGGTGGTGGGTCCATCCTTCCTGGAAGAGCAAGTGCTCGCCACTTCATCATCGCTGCCTTCCCCTTCTGAAGCCTGGAGGGCAGAAGCGGCAGCAGAAGGAACAGGCAGAGTTTTAAAGGTATTTTTCTCACCCTTTGGCTCCCTCTTATCTGACCGGGGATTGTACGGGCTTTTGGCTGACGACTGTCGTTAAAAGTCAAGCAGTACAAACTCTTTCCAGCTCGTGGTGCAGAGCCAGTAAGTTGATAATGCTGTATGTCAGGTGAGGTCCTGGGTAAAAGCTGACTTTTTTCCTTTTTTTTTTTAAAGGTGAGATGCCTGGGCCAGTGTTTTCTCCGAGAGCAGCCAGGGTTAGAATCTCATTGCTTGCAGTGAGATCCAGACCACCCCTTATGTGTGGTCCATGTAGGAGAGTGGCGTGAGGCAATGCAGTGCAGGGAAGCAATTCCTACAGTGCTGGGACGATGACCTCAAACTGCATCTCCTCTAATTTCCAGCACCCCCACTATCTGTAGACATCCCCCCCCCCAGCAGGTTATGTGGGGCCCCTCTTTGACAGCGAAGGGGAGAGGAACTTTTGGAATGTGAATCACCTCCTCTGAAGGTAAATGACTGACGGGATCAGAGGAATCGCCGTGAGAAATGCTTGTTCCCCTCTAGAAGGAGAAGAAGAGACACAGCTCAGGTAGAGACACATAAATGGTGGACATCCAGAATTAGGTGAGATGAATTTCCCCCCCTCACCCAGAATAAATAGTGTCCCCACCCATGTCCTCTCCAGAAAGCCTCATGAGCAGCTACAGTGGCTGCAGATCCTAGGCAACAGCAAGGTGCTGAAATGTGATCTTGCTGTGCCAATAAACAAAAATGTTAGAGAAATGAGCATCAGCTTTCACAATATTTCCTGTGGGAGATAAAAGGCAGGAATTTATGTCTGACGTAGATGCTGTTTTCTCTGCCGAAAGCCAATCTGATGGTGCTGTTGAAATGTTGTTGCTGTTATGCTCTTTTCAGACGCAGCAAAAATGGGAAGGGGGAATCAAACCATCCCAGCGGGGTTCGTTTTGATTGGATTTTCCCACTTTCCTGAGCTCCGGGTCGTGCTGTTCGTGCTGTTTCTCCTCATGTACATGGTGACCCTGGCTGGAAACACTGTGATAATGGTTGTTATCAGGGTGGACCGGAGCCTGCACACGTGCCCATGTATGTTTTCCTAGGTGCTTTGTCCTTCTCAGAAATCTTTTACACCTTCTCCATCATCCCGAAGATGCTGTCGGGGTTAGTGCTGGGAAGCAGAGCCATTTCTTTCCTTGGGTGCGCTGCGCAGATGCATTTCTCCTTCATGTTTGGCTTCATGCACTCTTTCCTCCTGACGGCGATGGGCTATGATTGGTACATGGCCATCTGTCACCCCTTGCATTACAGCACCATCATGACCTCCTGAGTCTGCACTCGGCTGGTGGCCGCCTCGTGGGCAGGGGGGGTTTTCCTGGGGCTGCTGGTGACCGGCGCTGTGTTCCAGTTACCCTTCTGCCGGTCCCACCGCATCGCCCATTTCTTCTGCCACGTGCCCCCCATCCTCGAGCTGGCTTGTGCTGGCAGGGACGTGGTTGGCATAGCGGTCAATGCTCTTTGCATTGCTGCCCTGCTGTGCTGCTTTTTCTTCATCCTGCTCACCTACGCCTTCATCCTGGGCCGGATCCTGCGGATGCCGTCGGCGGAAGGGAGGCGCAAAGCTTTCTCCACCTGTGCCTCCCACGTCACCGTGGTGGTGGTGCACTACGGCTGCGCCTCCGTTATCTACTTGAAGCACAGGTTGCCCAGCGCTGCGGGAGCTGGCACGCTGATCGACGTGTCTTACACCGTCTTCACCCCCTTCTTGAGCCCCATCATTTTTAGTCTGAGGAACAAAGACTTGAAAAAAGCCTTTTGGAAATCTCTGAGGAAAAGCTTTGTCAGCAGGAATGCAAATGTTGGCCCGGGATCTAGCTTCGGGTACAGGAGTGGCTGTCGCTAAACAACTTCTCCTTTTTCTCCTTTGGCGGTTCCTCGCTGCTTTCCAAACAACAGCTACTTTCTTTCCAGGCAAATGAGTCATGCAGGTGACTCCCGTGCCTTTCGCAACCCTCGCTGGGGGTTTGCAGGCCTCGCTGTGAGACTTGCCTGAAGCGTTTTGGTTTAACTTCTCACGCTGTAAATTCAGCCAGAGCAACTGCAGCTCTCAACCCTCCCAGGGGCTCCTGTGCCCTGAAGGAGGAGACGTGGGCAGCTCCTGGAGGAACGGCAGGTTAATCAGGCTGAGAAGCGGTGCGGAAGACTATCGCCCTGCCGTAGGCACACTGGCTGGTCTTCTCACGTGGCGTATTTCTGCGTGGCTTTACTGCAATAGGGAAGAGATCATTCAGATGTGCTTTCAGCTGACAAAGAAACAGATCCTGGGTGAAAGTCACTGATCTTCCATTAGTCCGCCTACAGCTTGCAGAACGGTAAAACTTCTAGGGTTTAATATCCAGGATGGGCAACAGCTGCACTGATTTCACAAAGAGACCGTGATGATGATGATGATATACCAAAAAAAAACCCCAAAAACACAAAAAGATCTCAGGAAAGTTGTGTGGCAGCTCTCGTCTGCCCGTTTTATCCTGTAAGTGCATGGGAACCCTCAATCTTGCAGACCTCAAAAGGGGGCTGTTTTTCTCACAGTGTGCGATGACGCTGAAGTCATTGCCTCAGGGTGCAAAACCTGCTGGAAAGGGCTAAAAAGAGGCAGTCTAGAGCAAGAATGCTGGGAGGTAGAACGAGCTATTAAGTCCCAAAGGGGTCGAATTTGGAAACAGCCTTCCCACAGGAAGGTGTGAGGGAGAAGCCTCGCCGGTGCAAGGTGGAGGTTAATGGAGGAGGCTGGTCATACGCTTGTGTGCCACAGCAGAAGGCTTAATTTGGTCCAAGAGCTCATCCCTTCTAATCTCCTTTCCTACAGCACCGTACCAGGTACTGATGGGTGGCCTGGAAGAAACAGCACATCTCATACATCTGGACTCGCGGCTGGTACCAACCACTCTCAGTGACAGGTCCCTAAAGAGACTAAAGAGAACATGGGTCCGAGGCATGAGGCAGTGCCAATTTATGGTGTTCCTACAGAACTCGACATAACTTCGAAGTAATCGACGGCAGAAAGGTGACTTTGTCTCCTGCACAGCTAGATGGGATTCACCTGACTTTTCCGAGTGTGGGAATCTGCAGTGTCAGAGCCTACATCCAAGTGCAGGGCCTTAGTCTCCCTTCATGCTCAGTGACCTAGTCCTTGTGGCCACTAGGGTCCCTCTCAGACTAAAGCACCTGCCCTGCCTATGTCCATTTATAGACACACAGAATAATGGATGTATAAGACAATAAAGTTTCATTTGAAGGTGTGACTCTGCCTTCCTCTTTCTGTGCGTGCAACGGAGGTTCCTCCTGCACTGGTTCTTAGAGGAGGGAATTGCACTGACTCCATGCGGCTCGCTAGATCCATGGCAGCTGGAGCCATGGCAAAACACACTCTGTCCCCTTTTGCATATAACAAAATCACATTAATTCTATTGCCCAAGCTGCTACTGCAAGACTCATGCACCATGTGCTGCATGTGGCACGAGAGCTGTAACTCGAGACGCTTCTGAGCTGATGGACTTCCAGGCGGTGAAGTGTGATGCTCCATCCACATGCTACCTGGCATTGTCTCTGTTTCCAGCCCAGCTGCAGCTCCGTGCGGTGGGCTCTGGCTCTCCTCTGCCGCTGCTGAGCCTTGCCAGGGAGCAGCTGCTCCCAGCAAAGAGACCAGAGACCAGAGGAGGTTTCCCCTTGTGCCAGAGAGGTATGGAGAGGCTTGGCTTACTAACTGTCACTACTTACACACAGTTTTAAGTAGGATAACGGAGTACTTCCCATGCCAGCCACAGATAGTCCTAAAAAGTTAAAAAGAAAAGAAAAGACTATAGGTATTGGGGGCAACAAAAAAATTGTCAGTAAAGGAAGTTTATTGCATTGACTGGAGGCACTGGAAGAAGAGAGACTGGTGGGCCAGTAATAAAAGGTGTTCAGAAAAAAGGACAGGAGAATGAGAGTGAGAGAAGATCTACCCAACTAGCCTGCTAGATGCAGGCTGTGAGCGTAGCCAGGCTATGAGGAGCTTTGGGCAAAGGTGCGCTACTGGAGTGACAGTCCCAGCACTGCCCTGGAAAGCTCAGCAGGTTTTGTGCAAATCCTGCTGGATTCAGTTTAAAAAGTCCCAGATGCTCCAGCAAGAGGGTACAAGACCCCCATTGAGATCAGGCCTGCAGGACAGGGCTTCCCTTGGCCTTTCCAATGGGGGCATCTCACAGGGGTTGATGGCATTGCACAGAGGTTGACAGCATCTCACAGAGGTTTACACATGGGGCAGTGTGAGAGGAACTCTGGCCGCATTGGCTGCTCTGTCTCTGTGCCCAGGTGGTTGCACTCCAGAGCTTGGCTACTTTCCACTGAGAATTGGCTTGGAAACCTCAGGCAGAGACTTCCCTTGCAGAGGTCCCCAATGCACAAGGCCTGTCATGAGGCAGCTCTGCACGAGCGTCCCAACACTGCTCACACCGGAGCTTCCTAACAGAGATGAATGGTGTTTTGGACAGAAAGATTCATCCATTACGTCCATGCAAATAACTGTGGGATAGCACACGGCGGTTTTAACACATCTTCCTTCATCCTGCCTGCAGAGAAACCCATTGCAAGGCAGAGGCTGGCCACTCCAGCTCTGACCAGTCACTGACCATCTTTATTTTGAATTTGTAGGTGGATTTCAGCATGAGGAAAGGCACCTCCTCCCTTCCTAATGCCTGCATGGCTGCAAAGGGGGAACAGTGGGAGCTCCCACACAGACACACATCCCCTCCGCCTTTGGGATGCAATGCCCACAGCTGCAGCCAGACAGCTACGGCACAGCCGTGGGAAAGAGCTGCCTTGGGAGCGGGGACTGAGATGCACCCCCTGTCTTCGGGACTGTCCTTTCCCTGCCTCTCCAAAGCTCCCGGGCAGCTCATTGCCAGTTTCTCTCCCCGTCAAGGAAAGTTTCATGGCAATTTTGAAATTTGAAATTCAGCATAATTACCGTGGGACTCCAGAGGGACACCTGGCCAGACAAGCTACCTCGTCCTTGAACGGTGATAAACAGGTCCTAAAGCGTGTGACTGCGTTGTAAAAATTCAAAGAATGAATTCCCATGACAGAGAAAACAGGAGAGGTGGAAGTTTCCTCGTGACGTGGGGGATCCAGAGGGGCAGCTGGTGTCTGACACGGTAGCAGGCTCCCCCATGTTAGTCCAATCACATCTGCCCAGCTTGCAATTGTGGAGCTTGAGCTGGGAGATGGATCTTCTCCTCTGCACTAAGGAGTTTAAAAGAACGGGTAAAACCTTACGGACAGGGAGAAAGGCAGAAGCGCTGATGGAGTTTCAGTGATCCTTGTGATGTGATCGGTGATGCGATACAGACCCCTTGTGACCAAACGAGGTACCGTGGGCCTCTCTGTCAGCCTGCGGTGGGTCAGGGGCTGGGACCCTGGACATCTCCATGCCAATATTCTGGGGGAGGAAGGACAGAGCCTGTGCTGTGAAAAGGGAGAGCCAAACGTTGGATAAATCCTTTGGTCTTCAGTCATCCGTGTCTTTTTTTGGCCCACATTTAAATCTGATGCTGAGTGACCAGCAAATGCCTCTCGGGTGGCAGGGATAGCATGGACTCAAAAGCCTGATTCAGTCACACACAGGAGTCAGTAAAAGACTCTCTGTCCTCCAGGTGTTGCTGTAGAAGTAGGAAGAGCACTGCAAAAGGGGGAAATACCCACCGTATTTAGAGCTATTTAGCAGAGGACCTGCTTCTCCTCATTATCCCTCTGCCTTTCCATGCCAGTGCTCTTCCAGTCTTCCCTGGGCTTCATCCATCTTTAACAGTTTCCTAATCTGGATTCCTGGCCACGAAGTACAGCGGCGAAAGTTTCTCTCTGATGCTTTACCTAAGACTCCTCCTGCCTCTTCCTTGCCCAGTCCCTGCACACCGATGGTCTCATTCGTACCCGCAACCCCTTCGACTCAGGCTGCGTTTTAGGCATTTGCTTTGGGCTGCAGAGAGGCACTGGGATGCAGCATGTAGCCCAGGTCATTCCCATGTCAGGAAAGTCAGAGGATCCGCTCTGTCCATGGTTTCTCTGGCATGCCTGGCTCTTTCTTCTTCTCTGCGGATACATGTTTTGCATAGCCTTTCCCCACTTCTGCAACCGCTCTTGCAGGTCATTAGGATGCTCCTGCCTCCTGAAGTCATCTGGAGGCCTGGGAGTCCTGTTCATAAGAGGGTCGAATTTCCGCAGAGGTAGAGCAAATCTCATAAAACAGTGCTGAAAATAGAGGGTGCTGTTTCCCAAAATACAGGCAGCGTAAATGACTTCCGGCAGGGACACTGCGGTAACGCTTGGAGGACTGGAAGAAGCGTCTCATCACAGACCTTTGTGTTACGACAGAGTCTGGCCAGCAAAACGACCCCTAGATTAAAGCCATAAAATTTCTCTGAATTCCATTTTCTGGCCAGAATTCTCAAACATATTGAAAGGGGGGGGGGGGAATGCATTTTAGGCTGAGGTCTGAAGAGAGGAAATATAACTGAACAGCAGAGAAGACATCTAATGACTGTAGAGCTGGTCTCAGAGCATTTGATTCTAACTTCTTTTTCCCAAAAGTGACTATTAGAGCCTTCAACTCTATAATATTACTGTGCTTATGGAGGTGAAGAAAATAAAGAGACTACCTGCATCCCCCTCCCCAGAAGTCTGGGTGAAACTGTCTCAAGCCATTTGCCTAGGAGAAGTTGGGTTCAAACTCAAGTGCAGGCCCCATAGGCAAAGGCTGCTGAAGGTCAAGGAAGGGCTGTTCAGCGTTTGTCTGCACCACATGGCTTTTTTTGTTCATTGGTTTATATGGAAAACTTCTCCCTCGTAGCAATGAGCAGGGATGCATGAAAGACAGCGGTCACCTGCCCTGCTGTCTGGAGGCAACAATACTACTGTGAGTCAGGGACCTTCACAGCTCCCTCCCCTGGGTGTGAAAAATGGTACATTTGGGAAGGTTTTAACATGTTTCCAGTACCTGGCCCCTCCATAGATCAACCTTTCCTTTCCTAGCTTGGTTTTTCGCCCTGATTTCCCTGTCTCTCCTCTGCTTCTCTTCAGCCAAGGAGGTCCGGAGATCCCTTTCACCCCATTGCTTAGACAGGTAACCTGTTTCCTGGAGGGGCCACAGAAATGCACCAACATGGTATGTTAGTCTCATCTGCTTGGGGATTTCTTTTGCTTTGTTATTTCTCTTCTGCCCCCTAAGTTATTGCAGGCAGAACAGCAAAGCCCTTCTACTATAGAGGCAATAATCTCTTTTGGTCAATGATCTAAAAAGAAACTGCCTATTTTCTGTTCCATAGAAGCCTAACAGTTACTTTTCCCGGATAAACCTTACTCCAATAAAGCACTCGTGTTTCATGAGAATATCAAAGTGAATAACAACATAAAAACATAGAGGAACTAGAATCTTGCACAGTAAGACCCAAAAGAAACAGTTTGATGTTTGAACAAACACCCATTAAGGGAGTTTTTTTGGAATCAGTATCATGCTTTTATACAATTAAAGATGGTACAGTAATGACATCAATCCCTATAATGGACCTGCTCTGCTCTCTTACGACCTAGAACAGGGAGTTCAGCTTTGGGTGTGGTTTCAGGGATTGGTTTGTGCTTGCCCTCCTCTTTCTTCTTTGAGGAACTGCCCGGACATGGTGGTAGAAATCCGAAAATATGCAACAAGGCGTGTTTGTATGAGCACGAATTTGTTCTCCACCCTGGGCTTAAGCTACGTGCTGGCTTCTGCAGCAGCAGAAGAATGCTGTGTAGTCTACGCACTGCGTGCCCAGCACCAGAGATAACCTTGATGAGTCACACTCACACAAAGCTCCCTAAGGAAGTTCAGGATGCCCAGGTCTGGGATCTCTCTTGATGGACAAAGGAGAACACTCTCATTTGCAATGACACGTGCCTGCAGATGCCATTACTCCCCGCCAGGCTGTGGATCGTCCCAAATATGGTGTATTTTGTAGAATCGTAGAACTCAGTTTGGAAAAGACCTCGGGAAGTGTCTGGTCCGACCTCCTGCTCAAAGCAGGGCCAGCTGTGAAATCAGATCAAGACACTCAGCAAGGTGTCTACAAGGGCCTCCCTAAGCCTTATCTTCTCCCATCCGAACAAGTCCAGGTCCCTCAGCCTCTCCTCATGGGGTAAGTGCTCTGCTGCCAGGGCACACTGCATGCTCATGTTTGGCTCCCTGTCCACAAAGACCCGCAGGCCCTTTACAGCAGAGCTGCTCCCCAGCCATCAGTCCCTTGTCTCCATCACTGCAAGGGGTTCTGCCTTCCTGGGGGCAGGACTTCACACTTGCCCTCGTTAAACCTCATAAGGTCTCTCTTGGTCCGTAACTCCAGCCTGCCCACGTCCCTCTGGAGGCCAGCCTTGCCTTCAAGGGTATTGAGTGGTCCCCCAAATTTGGTGTCATCTTGACACATGTACCAAGAGCACACTCCACTGCTTCCTCCAGATCACGGATAACGACATTAAACAGGAGAGGTCCACAGATAGACCACTGTGATCCTCCACTTGTCACTGGCATCCAGACAGAAGAAGTTAACCCGTTAACCATGACCCTCTGAGCCCCATTATCCAACCAGTTCTTTGCCCATGCAGTTGCCCACCCATCCGGACTGTAACATCCTATTTTGGATACAAGGGTGTTGTGGAGACAATGTTGACAGCCTTGCTAAGTTGTGGTCAATGATATTCACTGCTCTCTCTTCATCCACAAATATTATCACAGATGGCAACCAGGTCGGTCAGGGAAGACTGAGACAAAGATGACATTGAGTTCCTCAGTCTTAGCCTTGTCCATTTTCACTAGCTCACCCATCCCTTTCAGCGCCGGTCCCACATTTTCCTTGTTCAGCCTTTTACTACTAACGTAGAGGTAGAAACTCTTCTTGTTGCCCTCGACATCCCTTGCAAGCCTCAACACCAGCTGAGCGGCTCCATTCCTACATGCCTGGGCAACGTTTCTAAATTCCTCCTTTGTAGCCTGATCCTGCTTCCACCTATACACTGGGGGTTTTTTTTGTTTGTTTTGTTTTGGTTTGGGTTTTTTTTTGCATTGGAGTTCAGTCATGGGCTCCCTGTTTTGCCCACCTGGTCTCCTGATACTTCTGCTTGTCTTCCTGAGTACTGGGATGGACTGTTCTTGTGCTTGGAGGAGGTTGTCCTGGAGGACTTGGCAGCTTCCCTGAACCCCTTTAGGTCCTCCTGCCTCCCATGGGATCCCACCTATCAGTTTCCTGAGTAAGGTACCGTCTGCTCGCTTGCAATCTGCTACTCCCTTTCCTCACTCCCCTCAGGATCTTGGACACCACTGTTTCATGGTCACTACACCAAAGTCCTCCACTGTAGCCTTGATCCTCAGCAGCCTCTCTGCAACACCACAGATCCGAGCCCATAGCAAGCAGCAAACTTCCCTAGATAGCAGGTCAGCTTGCACATGGGGTCTCTGTCCCCCATAGGAGGGAGTTTCCCACTTGCTGCTTCTTCTTGGTGTTGATGTGCGCTTCAGGCTCAGCTGGCTCTGATGCTTCCTCAGAAAGAGCTTCCAGCCCCTATTCTGCTTCCAGAGCACCAAACTTATTCTGCAGATGCAGACTTGCAGGTGGAGGAGGAGCCGTCCTCCTGGTGCCAGAAGTCACAAGCTTTCAGCCTTCCCCATCTTGGGAGTCTCCATTTGCTGCTCCACCCTGCTGAGCACAGCCTCTGGCTTCCCCTCCTGCTCAGCAGTTGAGGGTTCAGGCTTTTGTCTCTGAAAGGTCTTGGAGAAGACCTTTCAGCTGCTCTTGCATCTTCCCTGAAGCTGTGCAGGCTGCTCATCTCCTCCCATAACACAGCTTGGCGACATAGCTCCTCAACCAGCACACACTTCCTGCAGGCAAAGACACTGCTTCCACCTGCCCTGGCACTGGGGACAGGCACCAGCACTCCTGAAGCCCCAAACCTCTGATATATGGAGTAATTGCTCCAGTCAGTGCTCACCACTGCTGAGCAGCCCCTTGCTTTCTTCAGGAAGGTCTCTGGCCCATTTCTGCATGCCCTTCTGCACAAACTGCTGCATCTGTTTGCTGCGCTCGGGGATGGGAAGTGGGTTAGTACTGAGGGACAATGTCAGAGAAGGAGGAAGTCATGTCAGGAGAAAAGCACAACGGACACATCGGTCACTGGGACATGCAGAAATAACCTTTCAGAGCTAATACAGACACTGGCTCCAAAGGAAACATCTCACTCAGCATTTACCAGAGCACAGTGTCACCCTCACCCATTTCTCTGCAAGCCTCACCTGGCAGGAGGCTCCTTTTCCTTGCATTTCTGCCCCATCACTTCCTCCAGCTTGGCCCCAGCAAATCTGCTTGGAAAAATATCTCTCATGCCCAAGGAGATGCTTGGCAGGAGGATTTCCTGTAAGGATGAAGCAAGAGGATTCTTCAGACCAGCATCTTTGTGACAGATTCAGCAAGAATGACCTGCAGCTGTGCTCGGTTACATGATAACCATATCTGAGGCAGGAAACTGCATTCACTTTGAGTCCTGTTTTCCAGGTCCTAGGCCCTTTCTCATACTGCATCTTGTCCAACTCTGAATTTCTGCAACATTATCCCCTACAGTACTTTTTCCCTTGCTGCTTTATCTAGTCTGTGTGCTGAAAAGAGGGGCTGGTTGGGAGATGTCAGTGCCCTGGAAGAGTTTCTGCTTGGGGAATAATTTCACAGGAAGAGAAGAGATTCTTGGATCTCTCCAGTGGTCTCATACACACACATTTGCTCTTTTGGCACCTTCCACTCAAAGGCATTATTTCTGAGATGGTTATGAGTACTTAAGAAAGAAGGGTCAGAATTCCCAGCTTTCTCAAAGAAATGATGCTTTGGCGAATGTCAGAGGTCTTTTCACCATCATCTCTAGGAATTTTTCTATTCAAATTGAAACAGAGATATGCAAACCCATCCAGTGCATACAACTCCAGGCAGAATTCATTATTCAGAGTGCTGCTATACCCCGTTGCACAAACTCATAAAATGAAAGAGCAGTTTGCAATGGACACCAGGTAGCGGAGCCCAGCGGCAAGCTACAGCCCAGAGGTCTTGACTTCAATTTGGAGTGTCAGGGTGTCCCGAGATCTTGCTCCATAACCAGTCACTCAAGAAAGGGGAAATAGAGACATAAGAGGTGCAGCCTACTATCCCAGACATCGCATTTTAAACTTAGCTCTCATCACTTAGCAGTAAGGACAAAAAAAGCATAGAAACCTCTGTCAGGAGTCAGCAGTTTCATTACCTTTTCTGTTCAGGCACTCATCGACCTTTTGCCCAAATTTCTGTTCTTGTTGAGGCTTTATAAAGAAAGCCACAGATTTTTTTGACTGGGTTTCTAGGTGGTGTCTCAGGCTCTAACCTGAGAACAAGAAGACAGAGTCTGAATAAAGGGCACCATCTTCCCTCTGCAGTTTGCAGGAATAATTGGACACAGTGACATTTTACAGCTTGTGGAAATTCTACTGTTTATGAAAGCTTCCATAAAAAAAGGCTTGAAAAAGTTTATTTGGAAGTTTCCACTGTTTTCACAAGCAGAACATGCAGCATCCTCAAGCATTACATCAGGAAACCAAGTTACACATTAAACAACGTCAGCACCTGCAGAGGCAGAAGAGTTTTCATCAGCCTGTCCCAGTTCTCTGCCATCCTTCCTGTGAGGAAGTTTATTGCAACACAAATCCTCCTCGCTGCCGTTTAAGGCCATCTCTCATCTCTCACTCATAGTGTCCATGGAGAATGGACCAGTCTTTTTTCTTTGCCAAAATCACTTTTTGCCAGCTTGTCGAGATCATTCTGAATTCTGGTCTCACCCTCCAGCTCATTTTCAGACTCTTCCACATTAGTGTCAGTACATACGTGAAACATCAGCTCCATCCCTTAGGCCATTAATGGAATTATTTAGCATTACCGGACTCCAGACCGAGCTCTGCAGAATCTACTCAACACAGAAATCCATTTTGTCTCCTTCTGTGCAACTTTGACAGAGGAAGGAGGCATTTAATTTATTGGAGCCTCACAAAAGACACGGAAATGTCAAAACCTGATGACTTGTAGGACGTGACCTTTGGTCTACCTTCTGAGAGAGGCTTTCCTTGTACATTACAGCACAAAGGAAACACCAGCAATTCTCACATTCTGATTTTTATTTTTTGCTATCTCACCCAAAAGAAAGAGAAGCAAGTGGAACTTTACAGAGGATGAGAGCTTCAGTCCTTTATACTTAAATCAGCTCTGTCTAATTCGAGGGAGGGTAGGCTGGGAATGTAAAACACAGCGATTCTCTCATGTTACACCATGGAAAGACACACAGAGTCCAAAATAAGGAAGAGCAAATGTGGAATTAAGGGGGAACCATTTGCTTGAATACTTATTCTCAAAAAGATCTCCGCAGGTAGACAAGGCCTGGCAACACAGCGCTAACAAACACAAGCTGAGAAGCTGGTATCTTAGTCAGCTGAGTGCTACAGAGGAAAACATACTCACGTTGGAAACATGACGGCGTTGCAAGAACGGATCTGAAAAAAAAAGTGTGGTTTTTTTTTTGTTTTTTTTTTTCCATTTGATATGACTGAATTGCTTGTCTCTGGGCTCTGTGGCAGTGAGAGAGACGTGTGAGATGATGCCAAAGAAATTATCTCGTTGCTCACAGTCAGCAAAGCTTTCTACTGCTAAAAGATGAAGGTGCCTCTCTGAACTCTTCTCCAAAAATTCCCTTCACACTAGGCCCTTCTTACTAAGTGTAGAAACTGCATAGCAAATAATTCAGGATGATTAATAGCACTATCAGGGTGTCCCGAGATCTTGCTTCATAATGCCCTGGCTCTGGGGGCAGCTCCACCCCACTGCTCTCACCCAGCCCAGGCTGGCAGGAAGGAGGTTGCAGGGGGAAAGTGTTGCCTCTCTGGTCCCCTTTATGCTTCCTTCAGGAAAAAGGTCAGTTTTTCTCCTCTCCTACTCCTTTTTTCTTCTCCTTGCTTTTCTTCCTCGCCTTATATTTCCTTCTCTTGTCCCTTCCACTGCATCCTTCTCTCATGCAGTCTCTCCTCCCTTTCCTTCCTTATTCTCCTTATATCCCCCTCCCTCCTTTCTCATCTCTCTCTAGGATCTCCTCCACTCGCCCCTTCCAGCATCCCAGCCATGTGCCTGCTGCTCACCTGTCAACTGCTGAGGCAGAAGTGACCTCAAAACCATCTCCCCGGCCACTTGCCTCCTGCTACCCTGTCAACTGCTGAGACAAAGGTGACCTTCCAGCTGCCCAGCCAGAAGTGACCTCATGATCCACTTCCAAACCACATACTTGCTGCCGACCCATCAGCTGCTGAGACAGGAGTGACCTCAAAATAAATCCCCCCCTCATCCGACTTCTGCCACCTATCACTTGGTGAAACGGAAGTGACATCACAATAAGCTCCCCAGCCATCTGCCTGCTGACTGGCCCACCAGCTGCTCAGAGAGAAGTGACCTCACAATCACCTCCTCAGCCATGTTCCTGCTGCTGCCCTACCAGCTGTTGAGAAAGAAGTGACCTCACAATCACCTTCTCAACCATGTGCCTGCAGCTTGCCTGTCAGCTGCTGAGGCAGAACCTGAACATATGCTCTCAAGCCACCTTGTGTCCACTGGCCTAATACAGGATGTTAACATAGTGACCTTGCCTTCAGGTTTCCAACCACATAGGCATGCCTCTGGCCTACCAGCTGCTGAGAAATGAATGATGTCACGCTCACTTTCCAAGCCATGTGCCTGCTGCTGGCCTATCAGCTGTTCAGATACAAGTACCTTCCCAACCACCTTCCCAGCTGTCTGTCTGCTTCTGGCTTCCAGCTGCAGAGACAGAACTGACCTCAGAAGGAGCCCCCCAGCCACATGCCTGCTGCTGGCCTAGCACCTGCTTAGAAAGAGGTGACCTCACAATAGATGCCACAGCCATTTGCCACTGCCGGCCTATCAGATGATGGGACAGAAGTGAGCTCAAAGTAAACTTCCTAGGCATGGTCAACTTCTGGCCTATAAGGTGCTGAAAGAGAAGTGACCTCACAATGAGCTCTCAAGCCATGGGCCTTCTGCTAGCCTATCAGCTGCTCAGATAGGAAAGACCTCACAATCAATTACCCATCTGTGCACCTGCTGCTGGCATATCAGCTCTGAGGCACAAGTGACCTCACCAGAAGCTCCCAAATCACGTGCCTTTTGCTGGCCCATCTGCTGTTCAGGCACAAGTGACCTCAGGGGGACCTTCACAGCAATGTGTCAGGTGAGGGCCAGTCAGCTGCTGACAAAGAATTGACATGATAATGTTGATTTTTCTGGCATAGCTTTCATCAACAGTGGTGACCTCACAACGCCTCAGTCTGCAGACTCAGGATCCACACATCTGCCATATGGCAACCTGTATCGTCCTCTCGCCCAAGGCGAAGTTGTCTTCTCTATTGGGTGGCACCTCTGACTAAGCCCACGAAGCCCGCACACCTGCCTGCAGACTGCTGGCACAGCAGCCCTGAGACAAAAGCGAGCTCCCAGTCAGCACCCCATGTGTCACCTGAAGATTGCTCTTGGCACAACAGTTGCTGAGACAGCAGAGGCCTCATTACGAACAGCCCGGCCAGACGGCTGTTACCGCTTGCATCTCCCTCTACCCCAAAGCTGGTCTAGCTGCCGAACAGCTTCGCTGACTAACGTTGTGACCTCGCAATGGTCATAGCACAGCAAAAGATCCATTAGGTACCATTTAGTACCCCAAAAGAGGATTCTCTTTTGTCTACGTATTACCTAGAACAACCCTATGAAACTTAGGAATTGGAGAAAGGCCTGGAAATAATTACTGGTAACACTTTCTAAGAGGATGATTTCATGGCAGGAATGATTATGAAACTGAAGACTACAAAGCAAGACCTTCAGGTCTGGGTCAGACTGGAAATCCTTCCAACAGCCAGAAGTTTAATCCCTTCCCAAACATGGAATGAACTTAACTAATCTTCCATGCATGGGGGTGAGCAAGCATTATCCTATTTTACACACTGACAGTTTGAGAGAGATGGAAGGACTTAGGCAAGGGTGTCTAAAGTGGTGGCACCAACAGAGCCGGTATTTAGGAACTGTTCATCCGGGGCTATGAGAAGCATTATAGCAAAGACAAGTGGTAGGACTGGTCTTTCACCTTCCTTCAAGGCACTGAAAAGCAAACCAGCTAAAACTTAGGGAGTCGTTTTGGAAACATCCTTCATGCTGGTTAAAGGGTCACAGGTCTCAGGCGATGCAAGAGGCACCGAGCAAAGACAACAGCCAGGGTGCTGAGAGACATCCAGTGACATCCTCTCTCCAAGCTGCTTGGAAATGCAATTTTCAGAGCAAACAGAACATTTGGAAGGGCACCTGGTGAGACCACAAGCAACCTGATAAAAGTCTGCCCAAGAGCAGGGCTTGGAGGAACTGTGGTGTGTACAGAAGCTCAGGAAGTGCTCTGAAATGGATTTCAAAGACACCAAATGGGCAAAATTTCCTGCATGAAAACAAACAAATAAATAAATTTATAAATTAATTAATTAAACAAAAAAAAAAGAGGAAGAAGCCCCCCAGACCGAGATAGTCTGATGGAGTCCTGCAAAGTCTGCTTCTCAACCCCTCTTTTACTAATCACTCTGTTTTATGATCCTCCTGGCCAAGGGGCTTTAGGACATGGACAGGTGGTGAAGAATCCATGCATGTTGCTGTGTTTTGGCTATGATGTTTATTTGTGCATGCCTGCAGGCACAGGTGTGCATGCGTGTGTACGCCTGCCTTCATGTGAGATCACATCTGGCTTCATGTGCATGTTGGTGCCCACAAATGAGTTGGGGAGTTTGTGCATATGCTGAGTGCAGGCATGTGTATCTGGCTGGCAGGTATATCTGAGTGTGTGCACGCCAGTACACATGCTTGCACTCACAGACACAGTTCTGTACATGCATGTGGGGGGAGGGGAATGTGTATGCCTGTACACACAGTGTGGAGGGCTTGCATGTGTTTGAGCAAATGCATGCACCTCCATGTGCATGAGTCTGTGCACATTCATGCACTCAAACCTGCATACATGTCTGCATGTGTGTACCCATTTCTTGTGGGGGTATCAGTGTTTGTGCAATTGTGTGCATGTGTATGTGATAGCATGTCTTCACATGAGTGTCTGTGTGCGCGCAGTTGTGAGCACACTCACACATTTCCTTGTGTGTGTTTGTATGTGTGGGGGTGTATACATTTTTGTGCTCTAGTCTGTGTGAATGCAGAAGGGTGTGTCAACAGCAGTGACAAATCTCTCGCACTCTATGTCTTTGACCCCACAGCCTCGCCCCTCTCCAGCCCCTGTACACTCAGGTTCCCATTTGTATCCACAACCATCAGCTCAGGACAAGTTTCCTCTTACCTGTGCGCTCACTCTTCAGATGGCAACTCCAGCCTCTGCCTCTTCTGCACATTGCTGCTGTGGACACTGGCCACACTCCTTTCTCCTGATGCCATCTGAAGAAATGGGAGTCCCACACTTCAGAGGGCTGGCTTCCAGCAAAGGAAGAGAGACCTTTGTACAGCAATACAGCACAGACATGAGGCTGTTCCCCAAAACACAGCCTCCAGAGCTGACTATGGCCAAGGAGCTCAGTGGTCAGCAAGCTCAGAAGGAATAATTTCCTCTCTCAGCAGAGCCTAGCAGTCATGTTTCTGTGATGAACAAGGCCAAGGAAGGGCTTTGGATGTGTTTCATGAGACAGCAGAGTGAAGACTACATTGAAACACAGCACAACTTCATCTTTTGAAGGAAGCTCGAGAAGCAGTAAGGGAATGTTCTAATGATTACACCCAAGAAGAACTCAGAAACCTACACCCCTTTGGAGGTCAAGCCTGTGCAGATGAGGGGAGAGGGGAGAGGCTAACCTGAGCGCTAACTGCAAATCAGAAAGCCTCACCTGATACCTGAAGCCTAAGCCGTAAGAGGAATCCCTACAACCCTAAGACCCACCTGCCTCCTTCAAACCCCAGAGCCTTTGAGCTGTCTTCCAAGTCCAGCTTGAAGCTCGTCAGCCAGTTGTTCCTTCACTTTGGGATCTGTGTGTCACTTGGGACTGAGGAAGAATCCCTGACCCCAGGCTGACCGGCGGCCCAAGGCACCCCCATGGGGCCAGTTGGCCCACCCAGACCCACGAGCTTTTTTCTGGTCCCTGGAGCAGGTCATGCCCAGCATGCACTGGGCACTTGGTGCCAGAAGTGAGAGCCTGACAGGGCTCACTCCCCCCACTCCCCAACTCAGTAGGGAAGTGAAAAAACGATCAGAGTAGAGGTATTTCACCAGCAGCTGGGTCGTGGCATGGGTCATGTGCATGTACAGGGCCTTTCACTTATTCTGTATCTCTCATGTTTCTTCGCAGCGCCAGACTAGAGTCAAGCTCAGCCAGGTCTTCTTTCCCCACTGATTCCATCAAGCTCTTTCCCTTGGCTGTGGTTTCACTAGAGAGTAGATAGGGACAGTGGGAATCTCATTCATCCATTCATGCATGTCACTAAGTAGACGACAAGGCATTTGGCTATTTACTGAACAGCAACCAAAGTGGTACCTTTTTCAAATTGAACTTAAAGGCAGCTCGTCCACCAAAGGCAACTCTGGCAAACTCGTCATCTGGGACAAGATTTTATGCCCCACTACCTCCTTGATCCACCACCAGAGTCAAGGCAAAACACAATCTGGGATTCCAGAAGGCTGAGCAGATGCACGTCATCTGTGTGAAGCATTTTACTGTTGCCTTCGGAGAGAAGAACTTCTAAAGAACGTCACTTTTATGATATTTGCCCAATTCTATGTTGTCAGCCTTACCTAGGCAGGTAAAACTGTGGATAACATCTACTGAGGAAAGGAAAGCCCTTCCGCTGAAGAGCCTTGTAATCCTCTTTTGTTGGCCATCGGAGAACCCAAACTACATTTATACCACTTTCCTCAAGCCCTAACCGGGAATCCCAGGAATCCAACATCACCGGCATTGGTGAGTTCCATCACCTGCTCCTTCAAGTGCTGATATTTCCACACTTTTTCCATCGCTGCATCCCCTAAAGATGACAAAATACTTTCAAAATGGACTGATACATCCACTGCCAATGTCCTAGACCCTTTTACCATTACCAAACTTGCCTTAAAGAGCTCATCATTTTTATCTCTCACGTTAGGTTCCAGAAACACCACCCAACCTGTCCTCTTAGCCTCATTAGACATCATCCCGTACAAGATGTTCTGCCTCTTGATCTGGGCATCTTGGACTGCAGGACAGTAACCAATAATATGGGAGCACGTTTCCCTTTCAACAGGACAATGCCTGCATCTTCTCCTGGACCCTTCCCCTAAACCTCTGGCCAAGCACTCCCTAGCTGGGTAGACATCGGCCTGGACTAGTAATACCATCAAAATTTTCCTGTGAGGAATTCACCTATAATGCACCAACCAATCATTACTGATGTTGTCGTTGACAGAATTCTTGACAACATGGCCTTGACTGTGCAGATTTATCCAGTTTTCAAATCTGTGTTTTCTCCACCTATTCAGGTTAGGGAAGATGACCTTTGGAACAGACGTCTCCCATTTGCATGCTACCTCCCCCTCTTCCAGTGTGGCCAGGATTACTGTAACAGCTAATCTATCTGTTGTTGATCATATTTTATCTACTCGACCTCCCACGGCAATCCACAGACACAAAATTCTCTCTGGATACCTTCTTCTGCAACAATTATTCTGATAATGTCATCTTGGGAGTGGGTGATACAATGCAACCAATGAGCCTGTATATTCAGAATCTGGCTCGCCAGGGTGCCATCCCCAAGCCACTCTCTCTCATGCTGGATTAAAGAATAGAGGCACGCATGCTGGAAGGTAGATGAAGCCAGCTCTTCACCACCATTCTTATGTCCCAGACAAAGGACTGGGGGTATGTGGCATTTGCACCAGGATGATCTGCTGCATATAACAGCCTCAGGATGGCATGCCTCTTCAGGATTTCAGCACTCTGCAGTGGTTTCAAAGCTTATCAAGCTTCTCTTGCAGCTCTGGCTTGGAAGGACCAATCCATGGGTCCAGCCCCAGGCCCAAATATCTCCCAGAGCTGCCCGGCTCCATCATATTTAGATTAGAGCCATTCACCTTCCATGGGTCACAGCCATTGATGGTAACAGAATCTTCTGTGGGCCTTATAAAGAACCCGTGACATTTCTCAGCCTGCAAGCTCAGCCCCATCAGTTGGCAGAATCCCTCAACCACCATGATATTTCCCTGCATCCCATCACAAGAGTCACTCAATAGAACTAGATCATCTGCAAACACCAACAATGCAACACTTTTTCTGCCATGCTTAAATCCATTCCTGATCTTCTCCAATCTACATAACAGCGGGGCTATTGATAAATTGAAGAACGCTGAGGACACTGGATCTCCTTGCTCCACTGCAGTGAGGACCTCTATCATCTCTGACTGCTTTCCCCTCTCCTCCAGCTGAGTTGTGGTGTTATCACGCATATCAGCTGTGATGCCTGTTACATGACCATCAATGCCTCTTTGTTTCAGAGCATGAAAATATGTCTAACTGAATCGATGGCCTTTGTCAGATCCACAAAGACCACCCCCAGGGCTTTATGTTCTCTTTTTGCATACTTTATCAGGATCTGGAGCACTTCCAGATCTTCCGAACAACCTGACACTGATATAAAGCCCCTCTGGCAGCTATTAATCAGACATACTCTCATCAGTTGGGCTGTTAGGAGTCTTGAAAAGAGCCTCAAGATAATCAGCCTGATGGCAATGGGTCACCAATTATTAATATCCAGATGTTTCATTGGATCTGTGGACTTGGGTATTAATATCGTTCTGCATTCTTTGGACCCCACCTGGATCTTCCCAGCCAGCAGCCGGGCTCTGTGCATGATGCAAAAATAAGTTTGTAATGGTGTAGGCCAGATGTATAGAAAATGGCAATAAAAAATGAAACAGCAAAGAAATTAAGAAAAAAAAATATGATACAAACAAGACATTTTATTATACTTTCCATTTTTTAATATTTTTTTGTATGTGTTCTTATCATCCTCCTTTTGTTCTGTTTTAATATGTTGGACTTCGGGGCATTGTAGTGTTTTTGTTTGTAAAGGAAAACGATTTTCAAAATTGGGGTGGGATTCAGTTACAGAAACACAGACGTCTTGGTGCCACTATAGACACCCTAGTACCCTCTGCCAGCCTCCAGCTTCAGCTCCAGAGGGGCTCTGGTCTCCCCTAGGTCCTGCGTGATAGCTGCCAGTCCCAGGGAAACACCTCAGAAACACAGGGGCCTCTAAAATTGGCACTAGATGCTTAATGTTTATGAAACTGAGCTCTGCCTGGCAAGTTGAAGAATATTCTTCAACATTAAAAAAAAAAGGCACATTTTAGCAGCTGAAATCCTTGAATAATTTTAATAAAATGTTAATGTTTTCCTACAGTGCCAAACTGGGAATTTCCAGGAAGCATGTTAACCTCAGGAGAAGAAATATTCATCTTCCCCAGTACTCGTGTTACTACTGCTCTGTCTATTCTACTGTGTATTTAATCTCAAGAATCTTTCCTGTATTTCTGCACATCCTTATTAAATCAACCATTTCTGAAGTCATCTCTTCAGAAGACTACCTGGACATACCCATTACGTATTGTCCATCCAGTTTTCCTCCTCCCGTTATTCTTTGTTCATTCAGACATCTATCAGCTACCCAGCTGCTGCTTTGAACTACAGGGATTTTAAAGCTTGCCTCCTCTTTCAGTAGTTTGTTTAATTGTCTCATTAGTCAACTCCTTACCTGTGTCTATAGCTATCCTTTTCTATCTCTTCCTCTGAAATACTTCCAGTAAGGTTATTCCCTGTGGAAGGTGGCCTTCAGTGCAGACAACTTGGTCTTAATGTACAGTTGAGGAATGTATTATTTTTTAATTAAACTGTGTCATGTTTTCTCTTTTTTCACAGCCAAGACAAATCTTTCTGTGTCTGTTTGCAGGTAGTTCTCTAAATAAAGCAGGTGGGAATTGATGCATATGAGCTGTAACATTCAGCTACAGGCTTCAGTGGAAAAAGGGTAGATATGAAAAGGAGTTATGTGAGTCCCAGGTGGCTGAGAAGAGAAAGGGTGGGGCTGAGGGTGCGGGGGAGAAGATTGTCTGTGCAGCGTCTGACCACAAGTATCCTCCTTTTCCTACATGTCTGAACTTCATTAGGAGACAATCTGAATCAACATCAGGTATAGAATGTTGATAAAACTTTTCTGTTAAGCTGAAAAATGAAGACAATTTAAAAAATAAAATAAAATAAACACGGATTCTTTTTTATTAGGTGCTCATTGAAACCTTCCTTTTTCAGCTACATTCCTGAAATCTCTCCAGTTAGCCACATGACGCTTGAAAACTTGAAGACAGTTATGGGAAGAAACACTGCTCCTCAGGGTACTTCTTGTGTTTAATGAGCCCTCTGGTGCATTCGTGCAGACACTGAAAGGAGATTGAACAAACGTCTCAAGAAGTTAAAGGCAGAAGCAAACTCAAAGCTTTCTTGGAGCGTTAATGGGTCCCACGGAGGGCCATTAGCAACAAAGCTGTTAATGGGAACCACAAGTCGAGGTGCCCTTCCCTGGGGGCTGGTTAGTGTAGAAAATCAGAGGCACCAGTTACAGTTAGTCAAAGGAATGTACAGGAGGCCTCAATTCCAAGTAAGCTCTTGATGTGTTTTATCAAGCAAAAACGGTCAAGCACAGATGTCCAGCCCTGCAGAAGGGTGATCCTTTCCCTCACACGTTGCTCAGGGCTCTTCCTGGGGTGGGTAGGAGGGGCAATGCCAAGTGTAGGACAATGGTACAACACCTCCCGGGCTCCCTGAGGGGTGAGCAGGCAACAAGGCCCTGGTGCTGTAAGGAAACGGTGTCTTCTCGTAGGCCTTGCTGGCAGAGACAGCAGCCATAGGCAAGGTGACAAAGACCTCAGCTCTGTCAGGGATTTTCAGCCTTGCCACCAGTCTTGGCCATCCCCATCAGACATCCTCCACTGTCCCATGCCTGTTCCTGTTTGCCTGCAGACCTTAGCCACCTTCTCCCTCCCTACACACTCTGTTTCCCCACCTTGCTTCGGCCTGCTTCACTCTCCCTAGTTCCACTGATGTCTCTCCATCCTCACTGGGTGTTGTTTGAAAAGCAAAGCTATGGGCTCCTGTGATTTTGCTGATGCCTGAGTTGCCCAGCAAGCCACCTGGCTTCTTTCAAAGCCCTGCTAGAGCTCCTCACTCACCTAAGATATCCCACTCCCAAACGTGCTTGCGTCCTGTGCAGTGAATTGCACATCCTTGTTCTTGTGCTGGCCTAAAATCCCAGCTGCATTTCCCTTAAACATGACCATGGCATGCTCTCTGTGTTCTCCACCCTGCCTGCATCAGCCACACTCCTACATGCACACAGCTCTTTCCCTGCACTCCTACGTGTCCCGGTAATGTTCCTGCTCTGCCTGCCATAGAGGGACCTCAACTCCAGGAGATTCACACATCCTCCAGAGAAGGGTCAGCTCTGTGGTCATGATTGAGCTCTGTCCACCCGTGCCCCAGCAGCATGCATTCCCCATCTCCCAGGCTAAGACATACATGCAAGATGGAAATGTCTCTATCATCCCTGATATGGTGAGAGGCCTTCAGCCCTGCCATGCTCCCAGCACTCAGCTCCTCCCCCTCTGCCCACACACATCACCTCCTTTAATTGTCTGGGCTCAAACATGTGTGTGAGGATTTACTGGGGTCCTTATCCACCATTGTCTTTCTCACTGCCTTCTCCTCAACTCTCTGTCCCATTGGCCAGCACTGCTTCTCAGCTGTGACCCATTGGCCCTTCAGAAGAAGCCTTGAGCTTCCTGGCATTTTCCAGTGCTTATTACAACTTTTCTGGCTCCCTCCAGAGATCTTAGGATGGGACAATTTGCTATTGGCTCTAATAGGGGCCTTTATGACCAGCTTTTAGGAAATGCTTGCATTTTTATGACTCCTGGGGGTGGAGGAGGGCAGCAGTGGTCACGGAAAAGCACCAAATATACCAAAGCAGGCACCCAGTGGACTGCCAAGAAGAACCATCTGAGATATCTCCAGGCCTCTGGCTGCAGGGCAAGACTTCTCACCATAGAAGTGGATCCAGCCTCATCCACTCTCTAGAGAGGGAAATCAGCAGTGTCCATGCCATCTGAGGACTGAAGGGGTGAGTTCTGGTGAGACCACCCTTCGCCTGGCCCATTTTAGATGTGTACTTCAGGATGGGGAACCATGCCTTGTATTGATCATGTTGATTACATTGACACTGCCCACACAGAATGTCCTCATGAAAGCGAGGTTAAACAGGAGAACTAAGCCCTGGTTCGTCCTTTGGGCCCTTTTGAAGATGCATACAACTTTTGCTTTTCATCAGTCTCGGGATCCCCACAGCCTTTCAAAGATGATACAGAGTGGCCTCCCCGTGACTTTGGCCTGTTCTCTCAGCATCCTTGGATACAGCCCCTCAGGTCCCACAGACTCTTCAGGGCTGAGTTCACTCAGGTAACCCCTGACTTGATCCTCATCCACTAATGGATGTTGTTTTCTTCCTTGACTCCTGCCTGTAGGCACAAAGGCCTGGGAAGCTCTGCCAGCAAAGAGTGAGGCAAAGACGACACTCAGTAGCTCAGACCTGCCTGCATCTACTCTTACTAAATTCTCTGCTCCATTCAGAAGCGGGACCACTTTTTCCTTGTTTATTCTTCTACTGTTAATGAAGCAGTACCAGCTCATCTTGGTGCCTGTGATGTCCCTTGCAACTGTTAGCTCTAGGGGAGGTTTGGCTTTCCTAAAGCCATGCCCAGACAGCATCCCTAAATTTCTTCCACTGTAACCTGTCCCTGCTTCCACCCCCTGTGTACTGCTCGTTTGCATTGGAGCTCAGTCTTGAGCTGCCTGTGTTGCCAAGCCATCTCCTGAGATGAATGCTTGTTTTCCTGAGTATCAGGGTGGACCATTCCAGTGCCTGAAGGATGCTTTCCTCAAAGACCTGCCAGCTTGCCTGAGCTCCTTTGCTGGTCAGAGCTGCTTCCCACAGGATTCCCACAGGATTCCTGTGCCCTGAATAAGTCGAAGTCTGCCTGTCTGATGTCCAGGGTCTGTACCCTGCTACTCTCCATCCTAAATTCCCCTCAGAATCCGAGACTGTACTGTTTTCACGGTGACTGCAGCCAAGGCTGTCGCTGAGTGTCACATCTGCAGCCAGTTCTTCTGAGTTTGCAAGTACAGATCCAGGTGACTCATAATGGCAGCTGGGCTAATAAATTGTCCTGCTATCCTCCAGGGACCTCCTGGACTGTCTGTGCCCTGCTGTGTTGCCCTTCCAGGGAATGCCAGGGAGATTAAAGTTCCCCATAAGAACCAGGGTCACTGTTCCAGAGACTTGCTCGGGCAGCTTAAACAACACTTTGTCCACTTCTTCACCCTGTTGGAGTGGCTTGCAACCACTACCACAATGTCACCCTTACTGGCCTCTCCTCTGATCCTCACCCACAAGCGTTCACCCAGCCTACCATCCTTCCCATAGAGGAGCTCCACACATCTGAGCTGCTCCCTCACACAGAGGGCAATTCCCCTTCTCCTCTTTCCTGTCTGTCTTTCCTGAAGAGCTTCTATCCTTCCATTGAAGCAGCCCAAGCTGTGTGAGTGGTCTTATCACAAATCAGTCATTCCCACAATGCCAGCACTTCTGTGACCACGCACAGAGCTGCAGCTCCTCCTGCCTGTGCCCCAGGCTGAGTGCAGTGGTGTACATGTGGGCTGCAGAACCTCAGTTGTGGCACCAGGGCCAAGCACAGAATTGCCACGGTGAAACCTGTTGCCCACAGCCAAGGACCCTGTGTATGCTAAGGCCTCATTTCAGAGCAGAGACATGCTGGACTTAATGGCAGATAACCATGTCATGATGAAATGACACCAAGGGCAAACTGGAGACCATCAAGCAGGATGTCAGAGCTCTGGGGATGGTGGTCAAGGGCCTGGGAGCCCAGGTCATCTTATCCCCAATCCTGCCAGTGAAGGGGATGGATGAGAGGAGGAGGAGACGGACTTTCCAAGTTAATGACTGGCTGCGCCGCTGGTGTTGACAACAGGGTTTTGGTTTCTACGACCATGGGACCCTGTTTGAAGATTGACAACTGATGGCGAGAGATGGGATCCACCTCACGAGGCGGGGCATGCGGGTCTTTGCCAACAGGTTGGCCTACCTGGTAAGGAGGGCTTTAAACTAGGAAAGATGGGGGAAGGGGAGAGTTATAGTGCCAGGGTAGTTGGCAAAACACAGCTCAAGTTAGGATGCCGCCAGCAGGTGAATGTGGTCAAGGAAGTGAGCATGGGATGTGGCTATGGAGGATCCTCTTGTATCCCTCCTGGGAAACCTGCATGTTCGATCACCTCTCTGAAATGCCTGTACACCAATGCACGCAGCATGGGGAACAAACAGGAAGAACTAGAGACCTGTGTGTGGTCACGGGGCCACGATCTCATTGCAATTACAGAGACATGGTGGGATAGCTCACATGACTGGAAAGCTGTCATGGATGGCTACGTGCTTTTTAGGAAAGACAGGCCAGGAAAGCGAGGTGGTGGAGTTGCTCTTTATGTGAGAGAGCAACTGGAATGTATGGAGCTCTGCCTAGAGGTGGATGAAGAGCAAGTCGAGAGCTTATGGGCAAGGATTAAAGGGCAGGCTAGCATGGGTGACACTGTTGTGGGTGTTTACTACAGGCCACTTGATCAGGAAGAGGAAGTCAATGAGGCCTTCTACAGACAACTGGAAGTAGCCACATGATCCCAGGCCCTGGTTCTCATGGGGGACTTCAACCACCCTGATATCTGCTGGAAAGACAACACAGCTAGGCTCAAATGGTCCCGGCGGTTCCTGCAGAGCATTGGTGACCACTTCTTGACACAGGTGGTGGAGGAGCCAACAAGGAGAGGTGTGCTGCTGGACCTTGTACTAACAAACAAAGAAGGAAGGAGTGTTTGGAGATGTGAAGGTTGGGGGCAGCCTTGGCTGCAGTGACCATGAGATGGCGGAGTTCAGGATCCTGTGAGGAGGCAGCAGGGCACTGAGTAGGATTGCAACCCTGGACTTGAGGAGAGCAAACTTTGTCGTCTTCAGGGACCTACTTGGAGGAATGCCATAGGTTAGGGCCATGAGTTGAGCAGCAGTGGTGCAGAGGCCCAGAAGCTTTCAGAACTTGTCTGGACAAAGTGCTGACCAACATGATCTAACTGGGAAGTTAGCCACGCTCAGAGCAGTGTGTGAGTATAGACCTCCAGAGCAGGTGTGAGTATCGACCTCCAGATGTCCCTCCTGACCCAGATCCTCTGGGATGGGTAAGAGGTCCCAGGACATGGTAGCACACTCCTGTGGGGCTGAGGCCTTTCTAGCAGTTTGTCACTAGTAGATGAGGAGCTCTCTGTCACTCTCTAGTCTCTGTGAGGTGGGACTCAGTCACATGCTGGTCCCCATACCACCCTCATGCAGTGCCATTCCTGAGGAGTGAAGGTGCCCCAAAGTCCATCCTCAGCTCTGATCACCTGGGAGGGGTGAAGCCACAATGCTCAGTCTGCAACAGCAGCCAAGGGACACAGCAGCACGACTGGGTACAGGAAGGGGAAATGGGAGACATGTGGCTCTACATCAAGAGGCAAGTAGAGCAGCCAGTGGAAAAGCTCTTCCATTTCCCACCTGCATCATTTGGCTGTGCATTTGAGCCTTCCGCAGACACAGGCCCAAGAGCCACCGGCCAGTTCTGACCCTCTGGACCCTGGCACTCACAGTTCCCCATTACTACTGTGCTGCCACCAGGGATGGTCTTGGATGTGGAAGTCTCCCACATGTGGCTGCAGAATGTCACCACCTGCTCCTGGAATTGAGGCTCGATCTCACTATCATCAAGCTCCTCCAAGGGTGGCAGGTCCCTCTTGCTGGCCGTCTGCTCAAAAACAAAGCACTTCTGGTCTGGGAAGAAGTGGCAGATGCATTCCTGGGATGCTTATGGAGCTGAGCTTCCTGGCTGCTACCTGCAGAGATAGGACAGAGAGTGAGCTCACAGGGTTTGGGCTTTTGTTGCCTTATGCTGAAATGCAGGTGTCCAGAGCTGGATGCATCCTGCCCTTCCTGAAGCACAGCACTGAGCGTAGCACCATTCTCCTACCAGGCTTTAACTTCAGCACATTCTCCAGGTATTCATCCTCAGAGATTTCCTTCCCATCCACCTTCAGCTGCAATGTGAAGTCCCACACGGCCCAGACAAAGGTCAGGAAAAACTAGAAAACTTTGTCGGAATCCTCCAGTTCATCTCCACTCTCCCCAGGTGTTGCTTTCACCTTTATATCCTCCATCAGGTTCGTCACATAGCTGGGGAGCTGGCTAAGGAAACAGAGACCCTGGATCCTCATGCAGGGAAGGGTTAACCCTAACCCTAATGCTACCCTCCCCAGCCATCAGCATTTAATGAGGAAAAGGGGAGATTCTGCAGGGACAGAGAACAGCCGGGAGTCACCAGCAGGAGTAGGACTAAAACCCTCAGCCCTGTGGTCTGGAGCACAGGATCCCTGAGGACCCAGAGCCTGGTCACTGGGCACCACCAGGAGGTTCTGATCTCCCCATAAAAAGCAGCCATTTGAGGACCTGGGATGTGTGAACTCCTAAGCTACTGCTCAGGGAGATGGGGCCTCCCTGCTGCTGCTGCCCCACTGAGGACACTACAGCTGGTCCTTGTCTTGCTGGTCGATGGTGCCCTTGCTGTTGTAGACCAGAGTGCTGGACAGCAGTACAGCTAGCACAAAGATTCATGCGTCATTCTTGGTGTTGCCCTGGATCAACCTTGGCTCGTACGAAGAAACTCTGTGCAAGGCTCCCTAAGAGTGAGCAAAGCCCCAAATGCCCACGCCCTGAATGCCTAACCATGGGCCATGGCAGGGTCAGCTTTGTGGAGACACCCACACACATGACATCGCCATGTCTTCCTATAGCTGTCTTATCTTCAACTCTTAACCCTCCGAGTCGCACAGCTTCTGATTATTAAAGTTCTCCCTGAGCTCCTCATTCCTGGTCTGCTGAAGTTTACCAGGGAGTGCTGAGGAATTTGGCAACTTGCCAACCCCATGAGCCTTCTCCTAGCTCCTCTGGCTGTCAGCACCACAGGGACAGCTCCAGTTCAAAAGACTGGGGATCGCTGCAAGGCACTAGATTTCAAAAGGCCCGCCAGCCTAATGGCTGCTGAGTAATCAAAGATCCAGAATGAGGGGAAGAGAAATGAATGATCTGGAATGAGGGAAGAGGCACTGTTCCACCAAGCAGCATGGACCCACCCACAGACTGGTTCCAGTAGCCTGCAGACAGCCAGGATGCCAGGCAGAATGAGGGCTCTGACAGTCAAAGGCAGAGGTGAAGGATGCCAGGCAGGACTTCATCAGCCAGAAGACTTTATCCCGTTAGCTCTACACTGGCCTCCTTCCCCACAGCCTGTCTCTTCCTGGCACACCAGTGCAGGCAATGAGAACACCTTGAGTCCTACCACATGGCTGGGCCCTTGAGAGCTTCCACAAAGTGCTCTGTCGCCACAAAAGGAAGTCTCTGCTTCTCCCACACCTTCTCCACATTGCCCCAGTCTTCAGTGTCCAGTAGCACCAGAGTGTGTCCAGGCCAGCAGGGCTGAGGCACACACCACATCCAGATACCTTTGGTATGGGGCTGCATGGTGAAGCCCAGGGAGAAACCTGCGGAGAGGATGCAAGGGGCTCAGCAGTGTTAGACAGAGAGCAGGAAAACCAAGGTATCTTGTCTGCCAGGGGCTGGGACCTGTGCGGCTCACCGCCTCTCTCACCTGTTTGCTCACGAGCCAGCCTGTTCATGAGGTGGGACTTGCCAGCACAGTGCAGCCCTGTGATGGCCACCACCACCACAGGCTGCGTGAACTATGACAGCACCTGCAGGGTCTTCTGCTGCACCACCGGCACCTGCCTCTGTGTGGTCTCAATCAGGCAGGTGGGCACTTCTATGCAGATTTCAGATGCCATTGCTCATGGCAAACACAGCTTGCAGAGAGGACAGTGAGACAGGTATTTGAGGCCTTAAAACATTCATCATAGCTTGTTTTCTCCATCTTTAGAAGTTAAAAGAAAACAAAAAGCATTTTAAGATCTTCATGGACTATAAAGGGAACAAAAGATGATAAGTCAGAGGCAGAGTTCAGCTGTGCAGTTGTAGCAGGTCCAATGAAGCCATGATACTTATTCAATGCATTGTGCTTAGGAATTACAACAAGATGTAAAAAATTTCTGGGCAAATTCCCCATGAAAACTGTTATTTTTCCTGAGAATTACGTGCTATAACCTTGCATATTTCAATAAATGGCTTTTGGTTCTACAGCTTCCTCCTGCTTATGAGCGCTTGCTGTGCAAATAATCAGCAATCAGTTCACCTCCCCACAACATCATTAGCTTTCTGCGTGCCTGAGGTGCTATGCCTTGATGTTTTCTGAACTGAAGTCCCATAAGGTTCAGAGGCTTGATCCCAAGAGGAGTTATCAGAGAGATGGAAATTTTCCTTTGCTGGAAAAAAATGTGGTTGTTTCAGTGACAGGGAGCACTATATAAAGGTTTCCTGACTCCACTGAACAGCCAGAATTAATCCTCTTTGAAAGCAGTGTATTATATGTGAGCCACTAGACTACTTTAACACTTCAGCTTTGGGAATGATACAATATAGTCAGCTAGGATTTGGAATGAACAAAACTTACTAGAAAACCCTTTTTTGAATAAGAAAACACACAGGATTTAAGAATGATCTTCACTTACAAATCAGGTAACCAGCTTCCCTTCCTTCTCTTCCTCCCTCCCTCCCTCCCTCCCTTCTTTCCTTCTTTCCTTTCTTCCTTCCTTCCCTCCCTTCCTTCCTTCTGCATAATTTTCTTTTCTCACTATTCTCAAACACGCCATTCCTTTCAGTGAGCTGGTACACAGGTGGCAATTCCGGCATCAGTATTGGCCATCTAGGTTACAACAGTTTCTAGTATTTGTTGAAACAGTTGGGGTGGAAAATCAAGGAATTCTTTCATGTCCCTTTCCAGACTCAGTATCTGATCTCTTCCATTCATGAGGCAGCATCAGCTGATGATGCATCTTATGGAAGAGGACTCTGGGAAATGGATATAGCAGCTCAGGACAGAAAGACAGGAAGTTACTGCCAAGTTATTCTCTCTTTCTCTGCAGGGATGGGTAACCAGACAGAGGTGAGGAAGTTCATCCTCCTTGGCCTGAGCAATGTTCAAGGGCTACAGAAATTCCTCTTCATGCTGTTCTTACTGCTGTACCTGTTTAGCCTGCTGGGGAATATGGCAATCATGATTGTGGTGGTATGTGAACCCCGGCTACACACCCCCATGTACTTTTTCCTCTTCAACCTCTCCTGCCTAGATATTTTCTACTCCACAGTTACCGTGCCCAAAATGCTGGCTGGGCTCCTCTTGGGGCACCAGGGCATTTCTTACACTGGCTGCCTAAGCCAGCTCCACTTCTTCCACTTCCTGGGCAGCAGTGAAGCTTTGCTTCTGGCTGTCATGGCCTATGACCGTTATGTGGCCATCTGCAACCCCCTGCGCTACACCCTGATCATGAGCCCACAGGCCTGCCTGCTGCTGGCTGTAGGCACTTGGACTACTGGCTTCCTTCATGCTCTGATGCACACAGTCATGACCTCCCGGCTCCATTTCTGTGGCCCCAACCACATCCAACACTTTTTCTGTGACATCAAGCCTGTGGTGAGACTGGCCTGCAATAGCAGCCAGCTCAACCTGGGCCTTCTCAGCATCATCACAGGGAGTATTGTGATAGGCCCCTTTGTCTTCACACTCTTGTCTTACCTATACATTTTTTCCTTCCTCCAACTGAAAGTCCAGTCCAAGGAGGGAAGGAGGAAATCCTTCTCCACTTGCATCTCCCATCTCACAGTAGTGGCCTTACTCTATGTCCCTGTCATTTTTAACTATGTGCCACCTTCTTCAGGGAGTTCACCCAGGCGGGACATGATATCCACGCTTATGTATAATGTTGTCACATCCGTCCTCAATCCTTTGATCTACACCCTGAGGAATGTGGAGGTGAAGCGTGCCCTAAAGAGAAGACTTTTCTCCAGAGAGTTTCTAGCACAGAAAATGTTCTGCCTTGCAGCTTGTGTGTGGTAGTAGGCAATGGACAATGCAATCAGAGGCATGCCCTACATACTGGATATGGTCTCATCTCTCCTACCTTGGCAGTAGCAGTGCTAAAAGATGAACATATATTGGTGGAATAGCCATTCCCATTCATCTAGCTGGAAAAGAGAAGAAGCTCCAGAGAGTGATACTTCAATAAAAACACCTTTATTAGAGTGATTTACCTGCAAAGTCACTTGATTTTTCTTTTTTTTTCTATTTCTTTTAGGCAGCTGAATCGCACCCCCAGTCAGAGCTGTCAAGAGAAGTCGCGGCATGATTCATCTTATCCTAGAGCTGATAGAGAGGGAGGGATTCATTTCTTTCCATGGGGTTCAGTTGGCCACATACAGACATGTGTGTCATGCCACTTGAAATACTCCGGGTATCTCAGCTGGTGTCTCTCTGCTGCTCCAGAAAGGCATAAGTCTCCCATAGGCGCTATGCCAGATCGACCGCCCCTGTATGGATGTCAGATATCCTAGGGCCTCTGAGATGGTACTAGACACCTTTGCGTAGGCAACTTCATTTGCCAATAACTCACATAATACATTGTGTCTCTTAATATGGGCATTCTGTACAGCAGGGCAACAATATGGGAGCAAGTTTTGCTCTCCACCAAACAATGCCTGCTGATCTCTTTTAGGGTCTCCCCTGTTCCTCTAGCCAGGAATTCCCTGGTAGCATTTACACTGGCTCATAGTTGCAACACAGTTACAAGCTTCCTATGGGGAATGCCTCTATAACTTTACTGCCCAGCATTACTGATAGTGTCATTTCCAAAGCTTGAAATACCACAACCTTGACAATGTAGCTTGGTCCATTTCACAAATTCCTCCTTCCCCCAATTCTGTAGACTTGGAAAGATAACTTTTGGAGAGGGATCTCACATTCTAAGACCATCTTGCCCTCTTCACGTGTCACTGGGATCACTTTGATCACTCTTTATCCAAAATCGATGGTCTCTCATGTTTGCTACACTCAGCTGCCACCCACAGTCTCTCAAAATCTTTATCAATACCTTCCTTTAGCTCTGCAGATCAAATAATTCTATATTGGGAGTGGGTAATTCTATGCAGTGTACCAGCCTGCACATCTGGGATCAAACCAGCCAGCTGAGTGATCCCCAAGCCACTGTCTTTAGTATTTGAGTAGAACATGGAACCACAGGCACAGGCAGGAAGGTGTAACCAGCCTTTAGCTGCTGACTGAACACTCAGGTCAAGCCTGTGGAGGTACACCATGGTCCATGAGATAGATTGACTTTGTGATTGTTTAACCCTTCAAGATATTGACCTTCTGCAGTGGTTTTAATGGTGCCTTTCCAATCCACCTTAACCAGGACTCACGTTTTTTCTTGCAACTTGAGTCTTCATATCCCATTTGTGAGTGCTGTAAGATCTAGGGGGAGAGACAAGGGTGAGTGGATTGGTCCCAGAAACTGGAGTCAGACCTCAGGTGGTAATGGCCCTTGTGTCTGTGGTGCCAGTAACTGGGGCAAGAGAGGGTCCTAGCATCAGTCACCGGAGCAGGACCATGGGTTGTTGGGCCAGTGTACTTGAAAATCAGCTACTGAGGGTGGCGAGGGTGAGTGGAGTGAAGGTCTCAGTGTCAGCAGCTGGAGTGGGGATCACAGGTCATAGTGCCCGTGTACCTTGGCAATAGCTGTGAGGGAGGGGGACAGAGTGCTTGTATTTTCCCTTAATCTGCTCTGTGTGTTTGTGTGTGTGTGTGTGTGTGTGTGTGTGTGTGTCTGAGATACACACTCAGCCTCACTACTGGTTGAATTTGCAAAGAGGAGAGCAGCAGCTGTGCTTGGGCTGGAGAGGCCGACCCTCGGTGCACTAGGCTGGGCTCCAGTGCCCAGACAGGAATCCTTGGATCCCAAAGCCCACTGGAGGCAGCGTCTTTATAACATTCCTCAACAAAATTACAATTTTGCAAGGGGGTGGGGCACAGAAATTTGACTTTTGCATTGGAGATACCATTATGTCAATCAGATACCATTATGTCAATACCTAAAGAACCACATGGCCAAGACACAGTTACTAGTTGAAGCAGCATTGTTCACTCATGCAAGCTTCATAATAGAATCCTTTGCCTATTTGCTAATCCGAATCACAAAGACCTTGCCAAGAGGCAATAAGATTTTGCACCCGGTAGAAAACTAAACAATATAATTCTGAGTAATACAGCCAAAAACATTGATTTTTTTGTTCTCCACTCAGGAAACTGGCCAGCGTCTTGGGCATGACAGTGGAACATTGGCAGATTTCCCAAGCAGAAGTACATGGGTTATCAAAGTGCAAATCAGCCACAAACAGCACAATGATGAGGATGTTCCCAGACATGGTCACAATGTAAATCATGAGGAACACTAGAAAGAGAGGTATTGACATTTGTAAAGGTTTCCAAATGCCAGTAGGATGATTTTCCTGACCTGGTTTTAATGTCCTCATTCATTTTTTTGTCACGAATTGCACCTAGAAAAATGAATAACAGATTAAAAATCAGGTAAAAAGCATTAATGGGAGCAGTTCTACATGTATTCTGTATTTGAAACACAGTGTGGTGTGTTTCATTCAGTGAAGATCAAAACTAAGGAGGAAAAATTTCTGCCCTCTTTTAAGACTCATTTTAAAAGAGGTATTTGATGGGGGTGACAGAAGAGTGTGAATTGTCCTCAAAGTGTTTCTCCTTTTGCACTTACTGCAGGAAGGGTTTTTATGATTTAGGTTCAGAAGAGCAGACCCTCGCTCCAGCAGGAGTCAGGAGACTGACTCCTAAAGGATCCATCTCCCTTACCTTCAGACACCTTCAATACGGACATCCACAGCTGGTGTTGTTGTTTCAGGTTCATTTTACAAATGAAAGAGGACCTGAGATGCCATACAATATCTTCAGGGGCTGGTAAGTACAACACAAGGCAGACCCTTGGCTTGTGGAGCAGAAACTGGAGGTCAGACAGAAAACCTGGGGGCCTCCCTGATGGTACAAGATTCCTATGTGTGGACAAATAAATTGAGCCATAGATTTCCATGTACTGTAACAGGAGCTTTGGAGGGATAGCTCACATGTGCACACATATCCTGTAGACACAGAAATGCAGATAGGTGAACCTGGTTGTAAAGCCCACCCCTACCTCAGGAGACAAATCACACCTGAGATATGACCAATTCTATCCATTACCTGCACAAAGGCAATACAAGTTTTAGTATAAATATCTATACGCTAGAAATCTGATTTTGGGTGGATGAATCTCCCATCTAAGACTGCAGAAAATAAATACCTTCTTCTTTTTGAGCATTTAGCTACCGCATAACTTATGTTACAGCAGTGTTAACGCTTTGGTGTTCTACACACAAAATAGTAGAAGAGGATGTTATTGATTCAAAGCATTTGTAATCTTAGAATTACAGAATAATTGGAAGAGACCCCCAGAGGTCATCTAGTCTAAACCCCTCCTCAAAGCAGGTCTAAGAAGATGAAATTGTTAGGGATTTGTCTGGTTAAGTCTTGAACACCTCTGAGGGTGGAGATTCCGTGACCTTTCTGGGGAACTTCTTCCAGTATCTGACCACTCTCATGGTAAATAATAATAACAATAAAAACAAATTAAATAAAAACATATATCTAATAAGAATTTCCCATGTTCCAACTTGTGTCCCTTACCTCTTGTGCTATCACCGTGCAGATCTGAGATGAGCCTGGCTTTGTCTTCTCTGTATCCGCTGATCAGGTAGTTGTAGACAGCAAAAAGGTGTCGCATTAGCCTTCTCCTCCTAAGGCTGACCAAGCCCAGTTTCCTCACCATCTCCTTGTGCATCATGTGCTCAAGTCCCCTGAGCCTCTTGAGAGCCTCCACTGGACTTGCTCCAGTATGTCAACGTCCTTCATGTACTGGGGAGTCCAAAACTGGACACAATGCTTAGAGATATTCTCACAAGTAGTAAAGAGAGGGTAAGGATCACTTCCCTCTGGACCTGCTGGCTGCACTCTTACTAATACACCCAAGGTGTGGTTGGCCTCCATTTGCTGCAGTGACACACTGCAGACTCATTTTCAAGCTCTTGTCTTTCAGAATCCCCAGATCTTTCTCTGCAGACCTGCTTACTTGATAGTTGGACACAGCCTGCACTGTTACATGGGGTTATTCCACCCAGATTCGAGCCATAGTATTTGCTTTTCCTTCATTTCAGGAGGTTCCTGTTAGCCCATTTCTCCAGCCTGTCAAGGCCCTCTGAATAGCAGCCATGCCCTCCAGTGTATCAGGTCCAACAAAGCATCTCTCCTAGTCAGTTCATCAATCACCTTCACCAAGAAATTATCTTCTGTGAATTCCAGAAATCTGCTCAGTTCCTTGTGCCCAGCTGCGCTGCCCTTCTGGCAGACATCAGGGTGGTTCGAATCACCCGTGAGTATACCAGGGGCTGTGACTGTGAGGCTTTCTCCTGCTGTAGTGACGAGCAAGCAAAGAGTTAACAGGACTGAAGAAGTTTGTCAACTGATAAGTGCAAGGAGTGATATGCACAAGGCTGTGGAATAGAAGAATAGACAGGACTAAAGAAGTGTGCCACCTGATAAGTCTGGGGAATCAAAACTGCATGGACCCTCAGGGAGGGAAGAAGCGATATGGAGGTATTGTGGTCTTGCCTCGCTAGCTGGGTCTTTCCAAGCAGAAAAACAAACAGTCCAGTGATTGTGGAACTCGCAAAGGTCAGCAAAAGCAGTGTTTGCCCAGAGCCCCAGCCATATAAAAAGAGACTTGGAAGCTAAGAGAGTTTGAGCAGGGGACGGGAACATGACCTGATCATCCTCTTCAGCTGGACCGTGAGTATCCCCCACCCCGTCACCTTTTCCTGGGACACTGGGTTAAGGTAACTACTGGAGGTTGAGAGTCCTCTCACTAAGAGAGTGAATAAGCTGGCTTTCAAGTTGGGGTAAGCAGTGTTTCCAATTAATAGCACAGTAACTGATGGTTTGGGGTTATCCTTTCTAAATTAGTAATAGCATTATTTTAATGGATGTAACTAATCCAAGAGGTTGTGTGAGAAAATAAACATATTTTTTTATTATGTTACTGTCTCGGTTGTTGCTATTGAACCTTCATAGTGTGACGTATAGGATTATGTTATGACTGTGTCCCCCACCACAGCACCTATGTGAGTTGGTCCAGAGTTTTCCACGTCCCTGGCTCTGCACTCTATGAGCAGTTTCCTGGCTGCAGGGTTGCCATGGACTTGATTGGTGCCAAGAGCCCTGCAACACTCCCCTGGAAGACAAAAAACAAGGAACATAATTGCACGCTAACTGGGCCAAGTATGACACCTACAGACCATGGCTCTGTTCTCACCACACACAGCCTCAGAACCAAGATCCCTGCAGCACCAGAGCTCTGCCAAGCCCCACAGCCTGCCACCCTGAATCACCCAGGCCCCAGGACTGTAACTCTGCCTCTGCCTCACTCACTGCCCTACTCCCTCCAAAACACTATGAGTGACTTTACAGATGTCTTTGAGAAGAAGGGGGAGGAAACGCTACCATATGACCTATGACACATATGACTGCCACGTTGACCTGATCCCAAGAAATGAGGTGCCTTGCCACCCTGAATTAGCAGCCCTCAAAGAATACCTCAAGGACAATCTGGCACAGTGGTTTATCTACCACTCATCCTGGCTCCTCATGCCGGAGGAGGGGAGGAAGACTACAGCCCTGTATAGATTACAAGAGGCTTAACAATATCATGGCGAAGAACTGGCACCCCCTGCTCCTCACCCCAGACCTATTAACAGTCCTCAGAGGTCTCTACTTGCTTTTGAATTTCATTCAGTTTCTGCCAGTTAGCAGCTGCTCAGGTCTCGTCCCATCTAGGGTCAGGAAAAGTGAGTGGCCTTTTCTAATCATTCCATAGGTAAAGCCTGTTCAATCAGTGTATCCATTGTTAAGTCTGCATCGTTCTGACTATGGCAAATAATGTGATAATGTAGCTTGAGCAAATGGCCCAGACCAGCTGAGCTATGGTTCAATCTCAGGACATGGGAAGCAATACACACACTCCTAAACTTGTAAATTACACATCTACAGTTTAATTATATATATATATAAAAAATGCTACTATGTAACTTAAATGACTACCACAGTATAAGCACTTTATAAGATACACTCAATATATGGCAGTAATTGCAAAGCTACAAACATTTATACATTTGACACACAATAGTAATTTCACAGTACTGATCAGCCTGTTCCTACTGTCTATGTACTAAAAGCATCTGACCTGAGAGTATTCACACATTGCAGCTTTCTGGCATTGGTGTGGAAGCTCCACCACAATGTTTTGCAGCAGTTCAGTAACTCTCCCAAGTATTCAGTCAGGTGTTGGAAGGACTGTCACAGGATGTGTGCCTGTGTCTGTGTGAACTTGAATATCTCAGTAATGGTCTCTGTGCTTCAGTTTAAAAGCCCCAGTTCCCAAGAGTCGAGAGGAACTGTTCTGAGTGATTGCACTTAGGCTGAAACAAGAACTTATGCGTTTGGAAAGGAACACAGGACTGCAACTCTAAAAGAAAGACAGCCAAGATTTTTCTTATGCTTCTCTATGGGGGGAAGTCTGGCTTAATTACTTAGGAGAAGAATATCTGGCTGAATTCACTACTCGTAACACCATTTACACAACACCTTGAGTTTGCATTTGCTACAGTCTGGCCTGAAAGCTCTGTATTGACAGTCTCTTAATCCAGGTCAGCAATTGCTCACTGCATAAGAAGTAACAAAGAAAAGAGATTCCAGAACTCCAAAGCAGGACAGAATTGGCAGGAGTACTGAATTATTTTTCACACTCTTCCCAGAGAAGACTCATATGTAGCTGCATTTGTAGAGAGAATTTCAAATATTCTTTGGGTGCTGTTTTCACAAGAATTTTTATAAAGGAAAACTGATGCAGTGTATTTTTTCAATTTTACTATTCCACCTGTCAGCCCAAAGTAATTAAGCATAACACCACCAACAAGATTGCAAATATCCCACTTTATTAATAGAATCACAGAATCACAGATTTAATGTATTCTTCCAGATCATAATCACACAATCACAGAATGGTTGAGGCTGGAAGGGACCTCTGGAGATCATCTAGTCCAACCTCCCTGCTCAAGCAGGGTCACCTACAGCACCTTGCACATGATCGTGTCCAGGAGGCTTTTGAATATCTCCATAGAAGGAAACTCCACAACCTCTCTGGGCAACCTGTTCCAGTGCTCTGTCACCCTCACAGTCAAGAGTTTTTCCTCATATACAGATGGAATTGTCTGTGTTTCAGTTTGTGCCCGTTGCCTCGCGTCCTGTCACTGGGCACCACTGAAAAGAGTCTGGCTCCATCCTCCTGACACCCTCCCTTCACATACTTGTACACATTGATAAGATCTCCTCTCAGCCTTCTCTTCTCCAGGCTAAACAGGCCCAGCTCTCTCAGCCTTTCCTCATAAGAGAGATGTTCCAGTCCCCTAATCATCTTTGTAGCCCTTCGCTGGACTTGCTCCAGTAGTGCCACATCCCTCTTGTACTGGGGAACCCAGAACTGGATGCAGTACTCCAGATGTGGCCTCAGCAGGTCTGAGGAGAGGGGGAGGATCCCCTCCCTCGACCTGCTGGCAACACTCTTCCTCATGCACCCCAGGATACCATTGACCTTCTTGGCCACAAGGGCACATTGCTGCCTCATGCTTAGCTTGGTGTCCACCAGCACTCCCAGGTCCTTCTCGGCAGAGCTGCTTTCCAGCAGGTCAGCCCCCAACCTGTCCTGGTGCATGGGGTTATTCCTCCCTAGGGGCAGGACCCTGCACTTGCCTTTGTTGAACTTCAGGAGGTTCCTCTCCGCCCACCTCTCCAGCCTGTCCAGGTCTCTCTGAATGGCAGCACAGCCCTCTGGCGTATCAGCCACTCCTCCCAGTTTTGGATCCTCAGCCAACTTGCTGAGGGTGCACTCTGTCCCTTCATCCAGGTCATTGATGAAGAAGTTGAAGAAGACTGGACCTAGCGCTGACCCCTGGGGCACACTGCTAGCTACAGGCCTCCAACTAGACTCTGCGCCGCTGAGCACAATGCTCTGAGCTCTGCCATTCAGCCAGTTCTCAATCCACCTCACTGTCCACTCCTCCAGCCCACACTTCCTGAGCCTCCCTATGAGGATGTTATGGGAAACAGTGTCAAAAGCCTTGCTGAAGTCAAGGGAGACAGCATCCACTGCTCTCCCCTCATCTACCCAGCCAGTCATTCCATCATAGAAGGCTATCAGATTGGTTAGGCATGATTTCCCCTTGGTGAAGCCATGCTGACTACTCCTGATCACCTTCTTGTCCACCACATGCTTGGAGATGGCCTCCAGCATGAGCTGCTCCATCACCTTTCCAGGGATGCAGGTGAGGCTGACTGGCCTGTAGTTGCCTGGGCCCTCCCTCTTGCCCTTTTTGAAGACTGGAGTGACACTGGCTTTCTTCCAGTCTTCAGGCAACCCTCTGTTCTCCATGACCTTTCAAAGATGATTGAGAGTGGCTTAGCAATAATGTCTGCCAGCTCCCTCAGCACTCATGGGTGCATCCCATCAGGGCCCACGGATTTGTGGGTGTCAAGTTTGCTTAAATGATCTCTAACCCGATCCTCCTCAACCAAGGGAAAGTCTTCCTTCCTCCAGACTTTCTCTCTTGCCTCCAGGGTCTGGGATTTCTGAGCGCTGGCCTGAGCAGTAAAGACTGAAGCAAAGGCGGCATTCAGTAACTCTGCCTTCTCTGCATCCTTCGTCACCAGGGCACCCACCCCATTCAGCAAAGGGCCCACATTTTCCCTAGTCTTCCTCTTGCTACTGATGTATTTGAAGAAGCCCTTCTTGCTGTCCTTGACATCTCTCGCCAGAATTAATTCCAAACGGGCCTTAGCCTTCCTCAGCACATCCCTGCATACTCTGACAACGTTCCTATATTCCTCCCAAGTGGCCTATCCCCCTTTCCACTTTCTGTGGACTTCCTCCTTCTGGTTGAGTTTTGCCAAGAGCTCCTTGCTCATCCATGCAGGTCTCCTGCCCCCTTTGCTTGACTTCCTACTCATAGGGATGCACCGCTCTTGAGCCTGGAGGAAGTGATGTTTGAATATTAACCAGCTCTCTTGAACTCCCCTTCCTTCTAGGACCCTAACCCATGGCATTCCTCCAAGTAGGTCCCTGAAGAGGCCAAAGTTTGCTCTCCTGAAGTCTAGGGTTGCGATCCTGCTTATTGCCCTGCTGCCTCCTCGCAGGATCCTGAACTCCACCATCTCATGGTCACTGCAGCCAAGGCTGCCCCCAACCTTCACATCTTCCACCAGTCCTTCTTTGTTTGTTAGTACAAGGTCCAGCAGCACACCTCTCCTTGTTGGCTCCTCCACCACCTGTGTCAAGAAGTGGTCACCAATGCTCTGCGGGAACCTCCAGGACCATTTGAGCCTAGCTGTGTTGTCTTTCCAGCAAATATCAGGGTGGTTGAGGTCCCCCATGAGAACCAGGGCCTGGGGTTGTGAGGCTACTTCCAGTTGTCTGTAGAAGGCCTCATTGACTTCCTCTTCCTGATCAGGTGGCCTGTAGTAAACACCCACAACAGTGTCACCCATGCTAGCCTGCCCTTTAATCCTTACCCATAAGCTCTCGACTCGCTCTTCATCCACCCCTAGGCACAGCTCAATACATTCCAGTTGCTCCCTCACATAAAGAGCAACTCCAGCACCTCGCTTTCCTGGCCTGTCTTTCCTAAAAAGCACGTAGCCGTCCATGACAGCACTCCAATCATGCGAGCTATCCCACCATGTCTCTGTAATGGCAATGAGATCATGGCCCTGCGACCACACACACATCTCTAGTTCTTCCTGTTTATTCCCCATGTTGCATGCATTCGTGTACAGACTGGCCACAGGGAATAACTATTCCACAGGGAATAACCTTCCTGGAAGTATTTCAGATAAAGAGATAGGAAATGATAGTTAGAAACACAGTTAAGGACTTGGCTAATGAGATAATTAAACAAAATACTGAAAGAGGAGGCAAGCTTTAAAATCCCTGTAATTCAAAGTAGCAGCTGGGTAGCTGATAGGTATTTGAATGAACAAAGAATAACGGGAGGAGGAATACTGAATGGACAATGCCTAATGGGTATGTCCAGGTAGTCTTCTGAACAGATGACTTTAGAAATGGTCAACTTAATAAGGACGTGCAGAAATACATGAAAGATTAGTTAGAATAAAAACTGTAATTAGAATAAACACTGTATAATAGACAGAGCAGTAGTAATGCAAGTACTGGGGAAGATGAATATTTCTTCTCCTGAGGTTAACATGCTTCCTGGAAATTTCCAGTTTGGCACTATAGGAAAACATTAACATTTTATTAAAATTATTCAAGGATTTCAGCTGCTAAAATGTGCCTTTTTTTTGTTTTCTTTCCTTTTTTTTTTTAATGTTGAAGAATATTCTCCAATTTTCCAGGCAGAGCTCAGTTTCCTAAACATTAAGCATCTAGTGCCAATTTTAGAGGCCCCAGTGTTTCTGAGGTGTTTCCCTGGGACTGACAGCTATCATGCAGGACCTAGGGGAGACCAGAACCCCTCTGGAGCTGAAGATGGAGGCTGGCAGAGGGTACCAGGGTGTCTGTAGTGGCACCAAGATGCCTGTGTTTCTGTAACTGAAACCCACCCTAATTTTGAAAATTGTCTTCCTTTGCAAACAAAAACATCACAGGCCACCCCCACCCCCAAGTCCAATGTATTAAAACAGAACAAAAGGCAAAGGATAAGAACACAAACAAAATTAAAAAGAAAAAAAGTGTAATAAAACATCTCCTTTGCTTCCTATATTTTTTCTTAATTTCTTTGTTGTTTCATTTTTTGTTGGCATTTTGTATACATCTGCCCTACACCATTAGAACCTATTTTTGCATCATACACAGAGCCCAGTGTCCCCATAAACACTTCCTGCCCAGGACTGTGCATGCCAATCATCACTTTTGGTTCAGAGAGAGTCACACACCACACACTGAGAGGATGGACTCTCTCAACTGATAGAAGCAGGGTGACTAGCTTGGGGGACAACAAAAAAAAGTTCTATTTTGAATAGCCAAATTTGCAGTCATCTCACCATATCTGTGTTACAGTGACTTCTTAAAGTGGTCTCTAGAATATCAAGCCCCACTTCTGCTCACTCCCTGCAGGGTAAACGAAATGTGACTCCATTTTAGGTGGAGGCAGGGATGAGACCGATCTCGTTCAATGTTAGAGATCTTCAATGCAGATGTCTGTGTCAAATCGAGTTGACTAGACTTCCCTTTCTAGTCAGCAGAGAGAAATAAGTGGCCTCAACTGAGATGTCTTGTACCATTCCTAGTGACCAGCTAATGCGCCACAAAGGCCTGCTGCACGTCCTGGGTCACATCTCCCAGTCGCAGGTGGGTGCTTCAGCTTCCCCAGGGTATCTCAGACAGCAATAGCCACCTCTGTGTGTGCAACAGAAGGTAGATTTTAGTAGAAAGTTGAAATCTATTCAGTAAGGAACTCTGTCTAATAGCTGAAAAAGTCTTCATTTTCAGAATTTCAAGGGAGTTTTTAAAGTAAATTCTCATCACTTTTTCATAGGTTTCTATTGACAACACCATAAGCATGCACTAGCAAGCTGATTACCCTCCCTGTATGAGGATATATACAGAGATCTATATATACACGCACAAACATATATAGATATATACACATATAGCCATTTACCAAAATGATCTTCCTACTTTGAATGGAGAATGGAGAACTGTTGAGTTGAGAAACATTGTTCAGAGGAACTTCTATTTTTGTATTGACATATATGTGTAGCTCTGCCTCTCTGTCTTTTATTTTTCCTCTACCTATTCTGTCTTTATGCAGCTCACAAACGAAAGATTCATTGAACCATAGAAACTCTGGACATCACCTAGTCCAAACACCCCACTCAAAGCACGATGAGATAGGTAAGATTGCTCAAGGATTCCCCCCCCACACACACAAACCTGCAAATAGGTATCACCTGCAAGTGTGCTAAAAGTGCATGCTATCCCATTATCCAGGGAATTAATGAATTAAGCCATTCACGGTCCAATGCTCTTGACCAGTTCCCTTGGTCAGTCCATACTGGTTCACCAATCTCCTTCTTGTCCACCCTGTGTTTAGGAATGGCTGCCAGGAGGATTTGTTCCCATCCCTTCCCAGGGACTGAGGTAAGGGTGACAGGCCTGTAATTCCCCAGATCCTTCTTCATGCTTTTCTTGCAGATGGGTGCAACATCTACCTTTTCCCAGGCATCAGGAAACTCCTGCTCTGGCCCTCCCAAAATAACTGAGGGTGGTGTCAAGGTACAGTGAGCACTAATAGGACTTAATGGCCCTGAGCAGGCACACGGGGGGCCTCTACCCACACCCTCTGCCTGTGACCCCAGGAGCCCCATTTAATCTCTGCCCTGGGCCTTCAGTCTCTACCTGAGTTATATTGCAAAGGTGCTGTTTTCCAGCTCAGCCAGAGCTGGGCCTGGGCATAGATTCTAGACACTACACCCTGCTGATCCACGGACCTGCCTGGTGATCGTTGGACCTGATCCTCACCAGTGGGTTGACTTCCTGGCTTGGCCTTGGACCTGGCCCATCATCACAAACTTGCCTGATGGTCTAGACTCTTGGCTGAACCTGGATGTGATCTCTGTGTCTGCCCTGTTTGCCTGGCTCTGGTACTGTGGGATTCAGCCCTGACTGGTGAGGCCTCTGTCCTGATGGCTGTGTTATCACTTTGCCATTCTGCTCCCTATCCTTTAGGGAGTAGCCGGCTCTTTCTGCTCCCTGACAGCTTAAGACTCAAGGGACTACTGATAGAATTGCAGCAGGAATACATAGATGCTTGGAATACCAATAAACTTATTGGAAAAAAGTTTGCCCATGAAATCAATGAAACAACTTGGTGATAAAAGGTAACAGCTGCAGAATCACAGAATGGCTGAGGTTGGAAGGGACCTCTGGGGATCAACTAGTCCAATCCCCCTGCTCAAGCAGGGTCACCTAGAGCACATTGTAGAGGATCACGTCCAGGTGGGTTTTGAATATCTCCAGGGATGGAGACTCAACAGCCTTTCTGGGCAACCTGTTCCAGTGCTCTGTCACCCTCACAGTCAAAGATTTTCCTCATGTTCATATGGAACCGACTGTGTTTCAGCTTGTGCCCATTGCTTCTTGTCCTCTTGCCGGGCATCACTGAAAAGAGTCTGGTCCCATCCTCTCAACACCTTCCCTTCAGATACTAACACACACTGGTAAGATTCCCCCCTCAGCCTTCTCTTCTCCAGCCTACACAGGCCCAGCTCTCTCAGCCTTTCCTCATAAGAGAGATGCTCCAGTCCCCTAATCATCTTTGTAGCCCTTCGCTGGACTTGCTCCAGTAGTGCCACATCCCTCTTGTACTGGGAGCCCAGAACTGGATGCAGTACTCCAGATGTGGCCTCACCAGGGCTGAGTAGAGGGGGAGAATCACCTCCCTCGACCTGCTGGCAACACCCTTCCTCATGCACCCCAGCATACCATTGGCCTTCTTGGCCACAAGGGCACACTGCTGGCTCATGGTCAACTTGTTGTCCACCAGCACTCCCAGGTCCTTCTCCGCAGAGCTGCTTTCCAGCAGGTCCAGCCCCAACCTGTCCTGGTGCATGGGGTTATTCCTCCCCAGGTGCAGGACCCTGAACTTGCCTTTGTTGAACTTCAGGAGGTTCCTCTCTGCCCACCTCTCCAGCCTGTCCAGGTCTCTCTGAATGGCAGCACAGCCCTCTGGCGTATCAGCCACTCCTCCCAGTTTTGTATCGTCGGGAAAGTTGCTGAGGGTGCACTCTGTCCCTTCATCCAGGTCATTGATGAAGATGTTGAACAAGACTGGACCCAGTACTGACCCCTGGAGGACACCACTAGCTACAGACCTCCAGCTAGACTCTGTGTCGCTGATCACAACCCTCCAAGCTCTGCCATTCAGCCAGTTCTCAGTCCACCTCACTGTCCACTCATCTAACCCACACTTCCTGAGCTTGTCTATGAGGATGTTATGGGAAACAGTGTCAAAAGACTTGCTGAAGTCAAGGGAGACAACATCCACTGCTCTCCCCTCATACACCCAGCCAGTCATTCCATCATAGAAGGCTATCAGATTGGTTAAGCATGATTTCCCCTTGGTGAAGCCATGCTGACTACTCCTGATCACCTTCTTGTCCTCCAGATGCTTGGAGATGACCTCCAGGATGAGCTGCTCCATCACCTTTCCAGGGATGCAGGTGAGGCTGACTGGCCTGTAGTTCCCTGCCTCCTCCTTCTTGCCGTTTTGGAAGGCTGGAGTGACACTGGCTTTCTTCCAGTGCTCAGGCACCTCTCCTGTTCTCCATGACCTTTCAAAGATGATGGAGAGTGGCTTAGCAATGACATCCGCCAGCTCCCTCACCACTCGTGGGTGCATCCCATCAGGGCCCACGGATTTGTGGGTGTCAAGTTTGCTTAAATGATCTCTAACCCACTCCTCCTCCACCAAGGGAAAGTCTTCCTTTCTCCAGACTTTCTCTCTCTTGCCTCCAGGGTCTGGGATTCCTGAGCGCTGGCCTGAGCAGTAAAGACTGAAGCAAAGGCGGCATTCAGGAACTCTGCCTTCTCTGCATCCTTCATCACCAGGGCACCCACCCCATTCAGCAAAGGGCCCACATTTTCCCTAGTCTTCCTCTTGCTACTGATGTATTTGAAGAAGCCCTTCTTGCTGTCCTTGACATCCCTTGCCAGAGTTAATTCCAAACGGGCCTTAGCCTTCTTCGTCACATCCCTGCATACTCTGACAACGTTCCTATAATCCTCCCAAGTGGCCTATCCCCCTTTCCACTTTCTGTATACTTCCTTCTTCTGGTTGAGTTTTGCCAGGAGCTCCTTGTTCATCCATGCAGGTCTCCTGCCTCCTTTGCTTGACTTCCTACTCATAGGGATGCACCGCTCTTGAGCCTGGAGGTAGTGATTTTTGAATATTAACCAGCTCTCTTGAACGCCCCTTCCTTCTAGGGCCCTAACCCATGGCATTCCTCCAAGTAGGTCCCTGAAGACGACAAAGTTTGCTCTCCTCAAGTCCAGGGTTGCGATCCTACTTGGTGCCCTGCTGCCTCCTTGCAGGATCCTGAACTCCACCATCTCATGGTCACTGCAGCCAAGGCAGCCCCCGACCTTCACATCTTCCACCAGTCCTTCTTTGTTTGTTAGTACGAGGTCCAGCAGCACACCTCTCCTTGTTGGCTCCTCCACCACCTGTGTCAAGAAGTTGTCACCAATGCTCTGCGGGAACCTCCAGGACCATTTGAGCCTAGCTGTGTTGTCTTTCCAGCAAATATCAGGGTGGTTGAGGTCCCCCATGAGAACCAGGGCCTGGGGTTGTGAGGCTACTTCCAGTTGTCTGTAGAAGGCCTCATTGACTTCCTCTTCCTGATCAGGTGGCCTGTAGTAAACACCCACAACAGTGTCACCCATGCTAGCCTGCCCTTTGATCCTTACCCATAAGCTCTTGACTTGCTCTTCATCCACCCCTAGGCACAGCTCAATACATTGCAGTTGCTCTCTCACATAAAGAGCAACTCCAGCACCTCGCTTTCCTGGCCTGTCTTTCCCAAAAAACACGTAGCCATCCATGATAGCACTCCAATCATGCGAGCTATCCCACCATGTCTCTGTAATGGCAATGAGATCATGGCCCTGCAACCACACACAGATCTCTAGTTCTTCCTGTTTGTTCCCCATGCTGCGTGCATTGGTGTACAGACATTTCAGAGAGGTGATCGAGCATGCAGGTTTCCCAGGAGGGATACAAGAGGATCCTCCATAGCCACATCCCATACACACTTCCTTGGCTGCATTCACCTGCTGGAGGCATCCCGACTTGAGCAGTCTTTTGCCAGCTACCCTGGCACTATAACTCTCCCCTTCCCCCATCCTTCCTAGTTTAAAGCCCTCCTTAGCAGGTTGGCCAACCTGTTGGCAAAGACCCACGTGCCCCGCCTCGTGAGGTGGATCCCATCCCTCGCCATCAGTTGTCAATCTTCAAACAGGGTCCCATGGTCATAGAAACCAAAACCCTGTTGCCAACACCAGTGGCACAGCCAGTTGTTGACTTGGAAAGTCCATCTCCTCCTCCTCTCATCCAT